>NC_057809.1:8863833-9137532 GCF_018294505.1 Triticum aestivum | reverse complement strand
CCTGATACTGATTCTTTCGCCAGTATTTTTCATTAATTCCAAAACGTGTCTCCGTGGATTTTCATGTCATTCTGAGAACTTTTTTTCTGCACAAAAATAACACCATGGCAGTTCTGTTGAAAACAACGTCAGTCCGGGTTAGTTCCATTCAAATCATGCAAGTTAGAGTCCAAAACAAGGGCAAAAGTGTTTGGAAAAGTAGATACGTTGGAGACGTATCAACTCCCCCAAGCTTAAACAATTGCTTGTCCTCAAGCAATTCAGTTGGCAAACTGAAAGTGATAAAGAAAAACTTTTACAAACTCTGTTTGATCTTGTTGTTGCAAATATGTAAAGCCAGCATTCAAGTTTTCAGCAAAGATTATGAACTAACCATATACACAATAACATTTAGGTCTCATGTTTACTCATATCAATGGCATAATCAACTAACGAGCAATAATAATAAATCTCGGATGTTAACACTTTCTCAAAACAATCATAACATGATATAACAAGATGGTATCTCACTAGCCCTTTCTGAGACCGCAAAACATAAATGCAGAGCACCCCTGAAGATCAAGGACTGACTAGACATTGTAATTCATGGTAAAAGAGATCCAACCACATTCATACTCAATATAAATTAATAGCAATGCATGCGAATGATAGCGGTGCTCTCCAACTGGTGCTTTTTAATAAGAGGATGATGACTCAACATAGAAGTAAATAGATAGGCCCTTCACAGACGGAAGAATGGATTTGCAGAGGTGCCAGAGCTCGAGTTTTGAAATAGAGATAAATAATATTTTAAGTGGCATACTTTCATTGTCTACATAACAACCAATAGATCTCGATATCTTCCATGCTACACACATTATAGGCGGTTCCCAAACAGAACAGTAAAATTTATACTCCCCCAACACCAACAAACATCAATCCATGGCTTGTCCGAAACAACGGGTGCCATCCAACTAACAACAATCCTGGAGGAGTTTTGTTTGCAATTATTTTGATTTGATTTGAGCATGGGACTGGGCATCCCGGTTACCGGCCATTTTCTCGTGAATGATGAGCGGAGTCCACTCATCGTGAGAATAACCCACCTAGCATGGAAGATATAGATAGCCCTAGTTAATACATGAGCTATTCGAACATACAAAACAGAATTTCATTTGAAGGTTTCGCTACAAAAAGTACACTTCCGTGATGATACGTGTTTGTCACAGTAGGTCACGTTTTCTGTCATGCATGTACATCCATGACAAATTTATGACAGAATCAAGATAGTCATACCTGTGCTGTCGTAGAAGTGTTCCATGGCATTACCAAAATTATCATCACGGAAGTGTCCACTTCCATGACGATAAATTGCGCGTCATGGAAGTGCTTTCGTCAAGGGTGACCGACACGTGGCATCCACCGTAACGGAACGCCATTAAGCTATAGGGTCCGGTTTTGGATCCGATAACCCGTTAAAAGCCCGAACCAACGGGGATTTTCCACGTGTAAAATCATCATTGGCTGTAGGAAACACGTGTCAGCTCCGCGTTGGCACAGGTGTCACTCATCCAATGGGCGAGATGCGCCTATGATATGTTAACACGTGGACCGATCCAAAAGTGGCCCATAAAGTTTAAATGGGCCGGCCCAACTAAAGGCCCACAAGATTTTGCAAAACATAATGGGCCGGCCCAGCTAAAGGCCCACAAGATTTTGCGGGCCATAATGGGCCGGCCCAGGTAAAGGCCCACAAGATTTTTGCGGGCCATAATGGGCTGGCCTAGGTGAAGGCCCACAAGATTTTTGTGGACCATAATGGGCCGGCCCAGTTAAAGGCCCACGAGATTTCGCCGACATTAATGGGCCGGCCCAGCTGTAGGCCCACAAGATTTTGAGGACCCTAATAGGCCGACCCATTAACTGGCTGCCATGTCGAATCAAATGATATTTCTGTTCTAATTTCTACCGCTTCTTCTCCCTCTGAATCAAACTTTTTTTTGCTGGGCCAAATGCCGACCCATATTTGATCCGGTCCATTAATGGTCTGCCACGTTCCAGGCCTCATAATGGCCCATATGAGATTCGGCCCATTAAAAGCCTACCACGTTCTGGGCCAAATTACGGCCATATCAGGTCCGACCCTTTAAGAGGCTTTGGGCTAAATTATGGCCCATATCAGATTTGGCCCGTCAACTGGACGCTGTGCTTTTGGGCCCACTTGCTAAAGGCCCATTTAGTAATTCGGCCTGATATTAGTTTCAGCCTGTTAAGGGCCCGTTTAACATTTCGGCCCTATATTAATTTCGGCATGTTAAAAGCATGTCATATAGTTGGGCCTAACTACGGCTCGGTTTGCATCCGGCCTGCTCGCAGTCGATAATCTGATTGGGCCAAACAAGGACTAAGACAATTTTGGCCTCTTATAAGCCCATGATTTGATTGGCACATTCATGGGCCGGGGTCTATTTCGGCCTGCTGCCGGCCCGTGAGCTGTTCGGCACGTTTCAGTCCCAACCTACCTTTCAGCCTCCTAAAGGCCCATTGAGTTTTCTTGGGAAAATAGGGCCGGCGGTTTACTCGGCCTATTAAAGGCCCGAATCTACTAGTGGGCCAGTTTACACTTAGGCCTGTTAACGGACCAAGATGACGGGGCCCATGATGCGGATCATACAAGGTGATTTGCATGACGGCCGTTTGGCCGGTTTACTACGAAGACAGGATATATATATATAGTAAAATAACTGCAGCATCATGTATAAGAAAAAAACCTCAACCAGACAGCAGATTACATACACTGGGCATCAAAGATCGCCACCAGTGCAACTAAACACGCCGACAAAATAATATACAAAACCAGCAGCACTTCAATAGAGTTCAAGAAAGGTTAGCCCTGCTCGAGAGCTGCAGCGCAAGCAGCTGAGCAAGCTGGTGAGACTGCACTTGTTTGACACTTATATCCTCCTCACTCTGAAAAATAAACAAGCAGACAGATGACAAGTTTTGCACATATAAGTATCAGTGCTGATAATTCATCACATTTCTTACTGACGAATAAAGTGACACAATTTAAAATAGCATTAACACAATATGGTATTGTTCAGGTCAAGACATGGCATGAAATGACATTGTGAAGGAGTTGACAGCTTCACAACACCACTGGATTACAGATCAAGAACTCATAAGTATCAATGATTAGTGTGCTGTCAATTTATCCCATTTTAGATTGGCAAAATAAGATCACTTGCTTTGTATAGTTTAATTTACATGGTATGAAGAAGGAACTTGGTTGTATAACTGAAAACTTAAATTGAGAAGGACAAACTTTTGTTTATGAACTGGAGTACATAATAAACTTTAAACATGCAATTTGATGCAAACACCAAAAATAAACAGCTGTTGCAGTCATGCCTAACCAAATATACACAACAAAGTTTGAGGGCTTGAGAAGGACAAACTTACACTATTCGTGAAGGTAGGCTCTATAAAGCACTTGTCTATGCTGATGGGGGGTAATTCAAGAAGTTTACCACAGAATCCTCTTCATAAGCATTGCCTTTATTCTACATTTTGCTGAGACTAAATATAGATGTGACAATATAAGAAAAAATGGAGAATATTTAAGATAAGATGAAGAGTGATGCTACATAACCAAGTAGCTATAAATGTAAGTACCGCGATACAGGCAAAAGGTACAACCAAGAGCAATGCAGAGCTAAACTTCTTCAGTACCATCGGTGTTATCCAACCTTATGGCACTACAAGAAATATGTCTACTAGTGACCTTCTGTCAGTGACCCAAGAAGAATTGGTCATAGATCTATGACCATTTAAGACCAATCGGTCAAAAGCTGTTCGGGGGGCTCGAAACCCTAAACTATAACGACCATTTTGGTCAGAAAGGTCGTAATTTCCTTACACAAAATGGTCATAAAGCATATAGCACTGGTCCGCTGCCTTATTTCTAGCTGATCATGACCAATATAGATGGTCATAACCTTGTAAATTGTGGTGGGTTGCTATGACTAGGCGTCACCTCATCAGTTTTGCCTATGTGTCATGTCCATGTGTCAGTTTTTGCCCTAGGTTGTGAAGCAACCTATATTTCTGTCATTCCCAAAATTCCCAAAACAAAATCATAAATTCTTTGGGTCATATCTTTGTCAAATATGTACAAAACCTTCCTTGCCTAGTTCAAAAATAATTCAACAATATTCATTTTCCTATTTTGTTCAAAAAAACACTTTGTGAAGGAAGTGCTATTTATATATTCTTGATTGCCCTCAAAATTTTTGGGCGCTCTTTCCTATCCAAATCATTGCAGCATGATAAAATTCAGGTCCATTTGCCTAGTAAATCTTCCTCAGCAAATTTCCAAAGTTTATGTCCACCTAGAAGCATTGTGAAGGAAGTACAAGATAGGAATATCGTTATGAGTTTAATTTTTGCGACATATTCTATATGCCAAAGTCATAACTCTACACAAAAGTTTAGCTCTATCTAACAATACATGTGAGCTCACCATCAAATCTTTGTTCATGGTAATATTTTTAGTTTGTGAAGCAACTACATTTTATATTGCTTTATAATTGCTGAAAACTTACCAGGACATTACCCTGACTATAGAAACCCACTACACCGAATTTCAGCATAATCCTATCATCTATGTAAGCCCAACTTCAATTTCTATTTTCTGTCCAAATTGGCACATTTCAAAGGAAGTGCTATCTAGACACCTCGTATTGTCCTCAAACTTTTTGTACCATCTTACATATAAAAATCATTGCCACATTCCAGTATTCAGCTCCATTTTCCTATTAAGTCTTCCTCAGAAAATTTATAAAGTTTCTATCCAGAGAGAAGCTCTGTGAAGGAAGTACAAGCTAGGATTATCCAAATGGTATAAAACTTTTACAGTGCTTTAATATGCCCAAATTACCATACTCCACAAAATTACAGCTCAATCCACTTATCCATTTGAGCCCAGATTCAACATCCATATTTCTGCCCGATGTGGTACTTTGCAAAGAAAGTGCCATCCAAACTCCTCCATTTGAGCTGAAAATTTGCCAAGACAGTCTCCCTAGTAGATGATCATCCTCAGCCAAAACTCAGGCCCATTAGCCTTGTGAATTTCCCGTACCACTTATCAAACACTTGGCTGCTAATTCATTTTTGAGCATAGTTCGGTCTCCTCATGAGATCCTTCTGTTGTTATTTTCTTCATAGCATCTACCTGAGGAGTTCCCAACCTACTAGACATGCCTAGTCTACCCAGAACGCATGGCAATGCCACGGTCAGGCGGTGACCACGCGGCGGGCATGCGAGTCTACGCGCTTTGGCGTTGGGGCCCTGGGCCACTGTCCAAACCACAACGTATCACCACAAAACCATGTATTTATGATTAAATAGATACTTATGTAACTAGAAACAATTTTTGGAAAAAATAAAGAGTAAACTATAAGGCAGCTGCAGTTCAAATTTGACACGTTTCCTTCTGAATGGGCGAAAATTTGTATTTTTCATGAGAGGTGGATAAAAACTTTTGACACCCAACCATTTTGTCGATTGTGCATTAAATATTGGCTATTATTTTAGAAAATTGATTTGGTCCAATTTTGCAACAAATATATGGTAGGTCCTTCACAAAAAAACTCATTTCGGGCACTCAGAAAATGGAAAATGAATTTTCCGTGCAAAGAAAATGAAAACTTCCTTAGGAAACATTGTTTAGAATTCCAAGATGCACCCTTCTGCACAATATGAGATCATTTGAACAAACTATGCCATGAATGTGGCCATAAGATTGATCATTTGGCTTGAAAGCCATGAATCTTCACGCATGATAACTCATTTCTGAGAACACCTTTTAATAATAATTGCCGTAGTACAAGTTTATTATTTTTCCTCGTAACTTGGTCACATATAATGACACAATGTGAAGGTTTTCCAATTTGTTGATTGTTTTTGAATTTTTTATGCCCGTTTCAAAATGCGGTCAAAACGGCGGGCTTGAGCGTTCCTAGCTAGTGGTTGAATCTTGGAAAACTTTTGATATTTCTCTGATTAAATAGATACTTATGTACCTAAAAATGATTTTTGGAAAAAATAATGAGCAAACTATGAGGCAGCTGCAGTTCAAATTTGACCCGGTTCCTACTGAATTGGCAGAAATTTATCTTTTTCACCAAAGGTGGATCGAAACTTTTGACACCCAACCATTTTGTCAATTATACATTCAATATGGCCTATTATTTTATAGAATTGATTTGATCCAATTTTGCAACAAATATATGGTAGGTCCATCACAAAAAAAACTCATTTCGGGCACTCGGAAAATGGAAAATGAATTTTCCGTGCAAAGAAAATGAAAATTTCCTTAGGAAACATTGTTTGGAATTCCAGGATGCACCCTTGTGCACAATATGAGACCATTTGAACAAACTATGCCATGAATGTGGCCATAAGATTGATCATTTGGCTTGAAAGCCATGAATCTTCACGCATGATAACTCATTTCTGAGAACACCTTTTTAAAATAATTGCCGTAGTACAAGTTTATTATTTTTCCTCGTAACTTGGTCACATATAATGACACAATGCGAAGGTTTTCCAATTCTTTGATTGTTTTTGAATTTTTTATGCCCGTTTCAAAATGCGGTCAAAACGGCGGGCTTGACTGTTCCTAGCTAGTGGTTGAATCTTGGAAAACTTTTGATATTTCTCTGATTAAATAGATACTTATGTACCTAAAAATGATTTTTGGAAAAAATAATGAGCAAACTATGAGGCAGCTGCAGTTCAAATTTGACCCGGTTCCTGCTGAATCGGCGGAAATTTATCTTTTTCACCAGAGGTGGATCGAAACTTTTGACACCCAACCATTTTGTCAATTATACATTCAATATGGCCTATTATTTTATAGAATTGATGTGATCCAATTTTACAGAAAATATATGGTAGGTCCATCACAAAAAAACTCATTTCGGGCACTCGGAAAATGGAAAATGAATTTTCTGTGCAAAGAAAATGAAAACTTCCTTTGAAAACATTGTTTGGAATTCCAAGATGCATCCTTGTGCACAATATGAGATCATTTGAACAAACTATGCCATGAATGTGGCCATAAGATTGATTATTTGGCTTGAAAGCCACGAATCTTCATGCATGATAGCTCATTTCTGAGAACACCTTTTTAAAATAATTGCCGTATTACAATTTTATTATTTTTCCTCGTAACTTGGTCACATATAATCACGCATCAACCACCGTCGGATGCTTCCGAATCCAATGTCCCAATCCCACCCGTGCCGAAACCCTAGGTTTGCCCTCATGGATATTTTCCACCCACCCCCCGCCACCATTCGTTCTTTCATTCTCTCCCTCCCCCTCAGATCCTCTCCCCTCTCCCCAATGCAGATCCCCCTCGCCCCCTCGTCGCCGCCACCCACCCCTCTGAACCTCGCCGCCACCCACCTCCACCGCAGCCCTCACTCTCCCCTGGTCTCCCTCGTCCTCGACCAACCTCGCCGCCGTGCAGGGGCTGGGTTGTCGCCGTGTGCTGTTCCTGCGGGTTGTCACTGGGGGGGGGCGGCTCCCAGGATTCGATCCAATCCTCTCCCCGATCCCACCTGCCCGCGGCGACCTCCTCTCAACCAGCCCCGCCACCGGCCTAGCAGTGAACCCTAGCCCCTCTCTCCCCCGCACACCACTCCTCCCTTCCAGATCACCGTCGTCACCTCCTCCCTTCCAGATCGCCACCGCCAGCTCCCCTCCGTCCATGGCCTCCCCCACCACCTCCTCCTCTCTCCCATCCCCTACCCTCACCGCGACGCTCCTGGCCGCCCTCGCCCTGCTCGCGCTCGCGCCCTCAGCGGCGTCCGAGATCCGGGCCTACCCGTGCACCATCATCCCGTTCGAGGAGTTCGACTTCTCCAACCAGGCCATGCTGGAGCTGGAGCTCAACGTCACCGGCATCGCCATCAACCCTGCCCCGCCTCGTTCGGACCTCAACCTCTCCCAATTCGGCATGCGCGTCCTCTAGCGCCACCCGCGACCATGTCCCGTCACTAGGGTTTCGCTCGGCGTGGTCCGGCGACTCAGGTCCGTCCCTTCACTCCATCTTCTCCTCACAGCCCTCCCTCACTTTCTCACCTCATGTTCTCTCCCTCCCAGATCCAGGATGCCGTCCTCGCTCAAGCACCGGGACACCATGGGCGCAGCACAGTGGACGGAAAGAGCTCCGTCGCTGGTCGCTCCCCGCCCCCAAACGCCATGGCGGCCTCGCTGCTCCTCCACGCCGCGCGAGCTGATACCTCGCCTCCCTGCTCGCCACCGTAAGCTCCGCCCTTCCTCTCCTCCCCTCCCCTAGTGTACCGCACCGTACCATACCGTCGCCTCTGTTTTTTTCTTTCTCTTCTCTTCTTGTGATGATGATGATGATGATCCTCTGGTCTGGTCTGCTACGCGGTGGATTTTGGTGCCCGAGCGGTCTGTGTCTCGTGATCCTTTACTTTCTTGCGCGGATTTGTTGTGTCGGATCCGGGGGTTCTCTAGGGTGCGCTGGGGTGGGGTAAACAGAGGACGACGCACTACCAGGTGCACAATTATGCTTGCTATTTATTACTCATTCTTGCAGCATGCATCTTTCTTCAGATGGATTATTGTATTCTTCAGGGATTTTATTACAGTGCACTGGGGTGGGGTAAATAGGGATTTTATTGCTACTGGTTACTGAATGGATGATGTGCATCTTTCTTCGGTTTGATTGAAAAATGTCCCCCTTTTTATGCATGCATACATCTGCCCACTAATTAAGCCACCAGAATCTGTTAGTTAGGGCTCAATAATAATATATGTCAATGGTGTGACTCTGTGTTTACATTGTCTCCTATAGTAGAATTATTATGGATGGTTCTCTACTCTACTAGTGTTGTAGCCTGTAGAGGCGAGTCTGTATTCTGTTCTACACATGATGATGCAATTATGGACTGCTGTTTGTTTCCTAGCTATGTACTGCCATCATATAAATGCCTGCCATGTTCTATATTAGTCAACCATTGGTGGCTTGTTTCATTTTAATTTAAATGCCCATGGGTGCATGCAAAGGGTGAACACACAACACACTAGTTAGTAAGTGCACAACTCTGTCTGTATACTTACCATTTGATGTGGTAAATATGCACCTACAAGGATTGCTACTGGTAACTGAATGATATGCATCTTCGACCAGGCCACCTACAACAAGCTACTCACTGAGGTGCCCAAGTACAAGCAGACCACACCCTAGGTGATCTGTTCTTCTTGCTTGCTTTTTACCCGTGAGAATTGAGATCTCGGGATGGTAGGTTATGTGGATGGATGGCCCCTGGTGAAGTCTTTTGCTGTGATGCTCTGTTTTGGGGTCAGTCAGTAGTACTCTGTGATGCTCTGGTTCTCCTAGCATGGGGAATATATGATTTTGCTATGAAGTGTTTGCATGCCCTTTTGGATGCCGGTTTCGGCTGCTGCATCAGTTTTCATTACATCGGTAGCTAGTGGTGAACAATAATAACTCCACTTGTTAATGTTTTTATTACATCACTAGCTAGCGGTGAACAATAATAACTTATGGTTTATGTTGTGGCTTTGTGCAATGTAATCTTGTGGTACTTCCATGATTCTGCTGGCTGATTTTATATCTTATTGTATTCTTTATATTATAGCTGTCTCCCATGATTCTGCTCGTATCCAACCATTGTGTTTGCTTTGTTTCAGTTTCATTTTTCCTTGACTTTGTTGTTTAATGTATCTGCCTGCAGATAGACTGGGATGATTCTGCACCAAGTCGGTCTTGTTGGGCACGCTCCTGTTATGGAGAAGCTTAAGATTTCTGACACCATTGCTCGTATGTTCTCTGGAGATGTTGGCATGGTTGACCTGTTGGCGGGACCAGATTGTGTCTGCTTCTGCCGGTGCAGGAGCTTCTTCCCCTGCACCTCTGTTGTCCTCATGTCTAGTTGATTGATTCCGCTCGCTTCCTGCTGAATCGTTCAGACTTTGTAGCGCTCATGAGCGCTTTATGTTGCGCCTATGCTTGATCTATGAAGTGATACATCTGAAATTTCCTACATATCTTAGTTGTTGGACCTAGTAGTTGCTGGTCCATTCTTGTGCATTGGTTCTGCTCTGAGAGTCTATTTGTTGCTTGCAATACTACTATTGATTTAACTAGATTTTGTAGCTTGTTGTCAAAACTTCAAACGACCTGAACTTGCGCAATGGTTCTAGTCCGAAAATCATCTGTATTCACAATGATCTGTTAGCTTGTAGTCAAACTTGATCATGAGTCTGTTAGCATGTAGTCAAACTTGAATATGAATTTGTATAGCTCTTTATTGTTCTCAACAGACTGTATAGCTCTTTATTGTTCTCCACTTATTTGTACAGCCAATGATGCTTACTTAACTGTATAGTTCTTTATGTTTCTTTTCTAGGTATTCTATTTGTGCTCCACCCGAAATCTATTTTGCACTGCCAAGTTCTTGAAACGAAGCGCTCACTGCTCGACCATTTCTTTACTGAACTGGGAGCAATAGAGGCAAGATATTTGAAACAAGCTGAAGTCCTTTTGATTCTTGATTTCTAGCATACACATGCAACCTGATTGGTGTAGATATGATGTAGGTTCAGTTCTTACTATTTTTTGATGTGATGCATGCTACCTTTGTTTCTGCCTATGCCTTCTTTAGTGTTTTGCTAGCTAACTAGTCTACCACTGTTGCTAACCTGATTGGCGTTTTGAAATATGAAGATGCATGTAAGCACTGTTGCTGGCAATCTGGCACATCATATCTACACTTGTTCTGTCACTAGCATATACTACAATCCCTTGTTCTGTCACTAGCATAAACTACACTCTTAGATAAAAGGGGGGCATATCATTTGCTCTATATAACAGTGCTGGGGAATATCACTTGCTCTATATAACAGTGCTGATTTTGTGTTGATATGAACTTACAACATTATTACATTGTAGTGTTTTCTGCATGTTGTCGTATCACTAGTTTCATGCTGCCTTCACATTTGAACCTATTACTTGTTTTTTTTATTATCCTTGATTATTATCAATTGTTGTATTGTAGACTTAAAATTGTGGTGGTTTCTCTTTTACAGAAGCTCAAGTGTGAAGTGTGAAGTCTAGAAGTGTGAAGCCGTGAAGTCCTACTCAGTGAACAGCGGCATACTGTAGCATATCTGTGTTGTAAAGATTGTAATAGATTTATTTAGTGGTATATGTGATGAATTTATGTGTTCTTTGTTCTTTTTGAAATTGATTATGTATGTGATTTCAAAACTTGTGAAATGGAAACTTAATAGTGGGGCCACTTACGAAAATAATATGTCTAATTTGTACATTTCTGACACGTGGGACCTATTTGATAGATGAAATTGACAAGTGGGACCCATCTGACTAGTGGGACCAGTTTGAATATATAATGGCTGAAACTAGAAAATAAATATACTATAAAAGGCCACGGCCCAGAAAATAATAAGGCCAAATTGTTGGGCCAGTCCCATGTACCTAGCGAAAATTAACAGAAAAATATATATTAAAAAGGCTGAATTGTTGGGCTCGGCCCATATAGACACCGAATCGGACCAGGCTGAATCTTGTTAACGACCTTTTCAATTGGTCGCAATTTTGCCACGTCAGATCGGACGTGGCCTGGGCAGACAGCCAGTGACCAAAACAAAAGGTCATGGGTTCAACGACCTTCTGTTTTGGTCGTAAACGTCTACGACCTTCTCACAGAGAAGGTCGCTAATTTCAGTTTACGACCGCCAGCTTTTGACCTTCTGTTTTTGGTCACAAAAAGACCGCAAATGAAAAACTATAACCTTTTAGCGGCCAATAGTGAGGGTCACAAGTTGGCATATTTCTTGTAGTGTGGTAAGAGTAAATATAGATCTTATGTGCAGAAAATGAAGGGCAAAGGAAAATAAGCCGCAGAGTGATGGTACATGAACAACTACCTGTCAATATAAGTACACTGATAAAGGACAGCAGGTACTTACAAGAACAATGCAGAGCTAAAAAATTTCATTGGCATTGGATATATTCTACAGTAATGTAACCATTCATACAAATCAGATAATTTGGAGCGAATAATTGATAAGCAAGCTATCATGCATACTGCTGTCACATAATGAACCAGGTATGTATGCAAGTACAGTGATACAGGACAACAAGTACTAACAAGAGCAAAGAAGCGGGCAGCATATTTGCGACATCCTGTCGTTCTTTTCAAACCGGATTTCTTTTTCGAGCAGATTTCCTGCAAAAAAGATCCGTAAGGCACATGCGGAAAAGTAGAAGTTCAAATTTTCATGCGATATCATAGACAATACCTCATCCTCGGAACGAGACCAATGCATAACAAGGTTTTTCCATTCAATGTCTTCTAAATTTAGCACAGGAGACTTCACCAAAAATTCGTTTATAGACTTGCCATCAAAGTGTGATTTCCTCAGGTAACACCAATACTGCTGCAATGCTTCCTTGAAAAGCGCAAGCAAGCTTTGCTTGTCATGACTATCCAGATTGACCCTCGCCTACTTACAACAATGTAATGTAAATCATTGATGTGTTCAATCAGCAGAAAACAGGAAAATAATCACCATGAATAATAGCACTTACACGTAACTGGGACATGAAGATGTGAAAATGGTGTTTGTCTTCACTATAATCTTCCAATGAAGGGAATATATGCACGTAGTCCCTAACAACGTTGGAAGCATTGTCTTTTAAATTGGGAATAACTGAAATAGTGTTCCAATCTGCAGGAATTGGCCGTCTCTCCAGTTGGGACAGGTCTTCGACCGGTGGACTCGTTGTACTTTTTGCTGGAGTGGGATTTTTCTGTGGTACGGCTGGTGCTATGGCAACTGAAATCAGCATACCTTTTGCTGGAGTGCAGGTCCTATGTGGTGGGGCTAGTGGTGTGGCTAGTGAAGTATGAGTACAGTCTGCTGGATTTGGTCCTAAGTTTTGTGTCACTGGTTGTACAGCCAATATAAGTGGGGTGCTGTTTGATTTACTTCTCCGACACAACCACGTTTTTCAAGGACTTTGCTGGTGCTCCTTTAGGTTCGGCAATCACTCTCTTCCTTTTTTATGTCTGATGCACAAGAACAACATTTGAGTGAAAAAACATGGTATGATGACAGATGGAATATGTATTGATAATGGATGGGCATGGCATCTCGACATATATGATGAGTAAACTAAGCAGATGGCGGTGCAACAAAGTAGAAGAAATGCAAGACAACATATGCAAGATACGCGCAATCAATAAAACCTTGCCAAATTAGAGCAGGCACCTTGATGGGTGAACATGACAGACCATCTGCCTTTGACTCCTTGAGGTTAGAATAGTCATTAGGATCATATTCTGAACAAGAATCTACAGATGGGGAGCGTATGAGTTTCATTGCATCTAGAATGGCACTCAATGCCTTGGTGCCAATTTTGTAAGTCATTGCAGTCATTGCAGAGGAACATGCTAAAGAAGAGCAAGCAGATTTTGGATAATAAAATGTTCGTTGCGCAGTGCCCACACATGATGAACCAGAGCGCATTAAGAAAGCAACTCCCTGCTGTCTCTCTATATGTGGTGCACGTGCTTTTTCTAAAGTAAAGTAGGAACATTAGCTGACCAATTAAATGTTATCTATTTTAGTAATATCAGCATCATATCAGATTCGTACTTGAGCAACAAGTTTGGAATTATGAGTGGCACGTTGTTTAGCTTGATGGATTCAGGAGCAGTGCTAAGTAGGTACGATGATGGTACTGAATATAAAGGCATGTCTGCATGCAAGTCGCGTGACTTTTGTCATTTGGGTCATTGGACCATTTCAGGCGGTTGGATGAAGATCCTACATCTCCTAACCCTTCTTCTACCTCGTCTCTGATTCTTCCCATAAAGAACACCGCACGGGCCGCCGACCGGACCACCGGCCCCCATCCCCTGTGTTCCCCCGTGACCCCCACCCCCAGCCCCGCCCCCACCAGCGTCGAGTTTTGTTCGTTCGACGAGGCCCCACCACCGCCCCCACAACCAAAGTCCCCACCCGAGCCCCTTCGTTCGCACCGGCGAACTCCGTCGAGCTCTGAAAAATCGACTGACCCAATTTTGAAATTTAGTCTACTATGATTTAAGTAGTGTGGAATATAAAAGGGGAAAACCATAAGCATTGGGAGTATAGTGTTGAGCATTCCATGGCGGATCTGAAGGTGCAAACCGGACAAAGGAAACTTCGCAACCAATGTTTGCTTTCAACTAGCAAGTAAGTGATGGACAAGAAATCAGAGTAAAGAAGTGGTGATCTATTTTCTTGGTGCGATAAATAAGTTGATCAGATACGAAAGAGTACTGCCTCTGGTGCGGCGCCGTGTATGCATCTTCTGAGAATTTGACGGTGCTGCGGTAGCGATGGCTGTCGGCAGCGTGGAAGCAGATCTAGGAGGGTAGACGGTGGCGGCGGGGCGCGGTGGACGAGACAGTCGTAGGAGCGGTGCCGACAAGGTGGACGACGACGGGGATGAAGCGAGAGGACGGGATGCAAGGATCCCGGTCCGAAGCCGTGGATGAGAGAGGTCGATCTCTTGTAATGGACGGCGGCGTCAGGGTATCAGCTTCGGCATGGTGGAGGAGGACGGTCGTGGATGGGCTGGCGGGCGGAGGAGGCTGGGGTGGAGAGGGTGTTTTGGTGCCCACGGAGTACGAATGGGGAAATGGAGGTGGAGAGGAAGGGGGGAACCATGTCTTCAGGGCGCGCTTGTCTCAAATGCAAGGAAATTTACAAACTTACCCCCCGTTTCAAATTTCCTACATCACAACAATATTAGTCGGTTGGGGATAGGACGGTAATCTCGCATACACCGAATATTTGCCGACAAGAGTTTGTTTTTGTCGCCCACCGTGTATGAATCAGGGAGGGAGTCGATTTCGGCCGAGGACACACTGTGTTTTGGCGCCCACCATGTATGAATCCGGGTGAGAGGCGGTTATGTCACGTTTGAGTGAAATTACAAACCTACCCCTATCGAAACCTATATAAATCGAGCAGATAGGCTTTGCATGGCAGGGATAGGCAGTAGTGATTTCCATCTCGCAGATTTTGGTTTCGGGCGGTTACTGAGACTTTCCCCGCTTTGTTCAAATTTTGCGAGAGTGCACGTTTACCATGCCAACTCAATTCGAATCCCGCTTGTATTCTATTTTTTTCGGGCGAGATCCATTTTCGATTGGAATAAAATTCTATATACATCATTTTTTATATATACTTTCAAAAGCACAATATGATTTACAAATACAATGATCTCGAAATCATAAGGTTGAATTCAAAAAATTAAACCAAATTATATTATACTAAACTGTATGGATCAGTAATATCTACATATTAAATAACATAGATGTGCATGAATTCATATGAGTATGCATGTTTGATAGATCAATTTTGGTTCGAGTATGGATTACATGTATCATCATCTCGAATTCAAATATTTGAATCCCTTTTATGTTCACTCCTTTCATGCCCATCTCTCTCGCATGCTCCTTCATGTAGCTATCACTCTCTTTTCTCCAGCTCACCCGCACGCTCACTTCATGTTTCTTCTATCCTCGCAAACATGGTCTCTCGATGTCTCCCTTGAGAAGTGTCACACTCTCCCTATCATTATACATTACACGGTTTTCATTATCTCTCACGTCTCTACCATTCTCTCGTATCACTAGGTACCTAAGCTTTCTTTTTTGCCGCCACACACAGTCTCCACTCGTCTTTCACTTTGTCTTTCTCTGTATGGGATTCTCTCACACACCCTACATGTCTCTAGATATGAATCATACCACTAAAATTACTCTCTCTCTCTCTCTCTCTCTCTCTCTCTCTCCTGTAGACACAACATTTGTTGCAGTCTCCTTTTCGTCTCCATCCTAAACTGACATTAATCATTTGTTTACTGATCAGACAAACTCCCCCCTCTCTCTCACACACACACAACTCCTGCTTCCACTCCCCTTCCTGACCACCGTCTCTCTCTCTCACACAAAACTCTCGCTTTCGCATCCCCGACTCATATTCTTCTCACAAACATTTATCGACTAGACTCTAGATAGGTTTATACACCCGCACACTCGTTCTTCCACTATCGCATACATGTCTCTCTCCTGCTCCTTGTATCTATGTAGATTTTTCTTCCCTTCTTGAGACACACCCTCTCGATCATGCACACACACACACTATCGCCTCATTTTAAGCTGATACCTCTCGCACAGACACTCTTTGTGTCTTTGTCACACATGCACTCCCTCCTCCTCCTCTCTCCCTCTCTCACACACACATGGGCTTTTTGCAACAACTAGCAAGATTCCCACGCGTTGCACAGAACATGAAGATGCATTTTTATGAGTAGTTTATCTTGTGGGAGAAAAGGATGAACAAGGGAAGGCCTTATTTGCAAGTGTGGAGAGGGGTGTGGGTATCTTTTTGCAAAATTGCCATAGTTTCCTTCCTATCCGTCAGATATAGATCGGACGGCCTATATTGCAGGATGGCAGGCATATGATCATCACCGACTATGCTTTTTTATAAGAGTAGGGATAAAAAACAGAGTTGGTGATGATGGTGGGCCTACGATCTTGCAATATAGGCCATCTGATTTATATCTGACGGATAGGAATGAAACTATGGCAATTTACCCGCACTTCTCTCCACATTTGTAGATAAGGCCTTCCCTCGTTCATCCTTTTCTCTCACAAGATCTTGATGTTCCGTGCAACGCACGGGCATCTTGCTAGTATCTCATCAGAACCGCCAAAGGAATATATTTTGAGTGAAACATAACATTTTTTTAGTGATATACATATTTCAAAACTAGAATTTTTTTTCTATCAAATCGGTGAATATGTATTAATCTACTCTAATCATGTGGCAACGCATTGGCACATTGCTAGTAGTTATTATAATTTTTTGGACACCAGACAAACGGTGGAGTACATATACTAAGAGAAGAGGTGCACACACTCAGTCGGTCTCTCGCTGTCTCGCACACATGAGTGTTACGTAAAGGCAACGTTAACAAATAAACCCTAAAACCCTAGGTGCATGATTGCTGCATTCGCGGGTACCGGGTACGTGGTGGAGCGCACCTTTGTAGGAATAGTCAGCTCGCGTGATAATTTGATCCGTAGGAGTTGATGGTC
The DNA here is from genome assembly GCF_018294505.1 of Triticum aestivum. Taxonomy (NCBI): domain Eukaryota; kingdom Viridiplantae; phylum Streptophyta; class Magnoliopsida; order Poales; family Poaceae; genus Triticum; species Triticum aestivum. The sequence goes on along the minus strand of NC_057809.1, from coordinate 9,120,300 downwards.
GGGACCACAGGTGAACGACTTGGAGGCGGTGGATCGCCAGTTGCCACAGATCGAGTAGCCATGTTTAAAATATCATTTTTAGCGGGGTTAAGTGTTCAATTTTCATTGCCGCGTTATAAGTACTAAGTAGTTTTCAGAACAATTGGTATGGAGCAAAAATGGAATTCATAGTACTACGTACCTCCTTGGTGTATGGTTGTATGGGTTTATGTTGCAAGATGTTGAACCTGGTAGTTCTAGGGCAAATACTATGGTTTAGATTTAGATGTTGGTTTTCAGTAATGAAAATCGGAAGGACCACAGGTGAACGACTTGGAGATGTTGAAACTGTTGAACATGCATAGGATGCGAGCAAGGCATGCTTTTACCATCACGGATCCACGTGTGTAGATGACGAAGAACTCATCGCCGGTGATGGCTCTAACCTGATACTCAGCGGCGACCATGGAGATTTGGGAGGCCATGGATTTTGGAGGAGGGTTAGGAGAAGTTGAACTGGTGTAATGTGAAAGGACGGGACGACTGGGAGTGAACTATTGTAAGGTACTGTACTAGTAGAAGACGGGGACGAGTAGGGTGTGTGAACGGCGTGGGGTTGCTGGCTTGCCCGGTGGATAAACGGCTGCAAGCCCCCAAAGAGTTCTCGAGAACTATGCGGGACCCACTGGATGTCATGTCTACTAGACCCATATCGTAGGCCTGACGGTATAGCTTCTGCCTGTTTGCATGCCATGCCGGCATGTGGGTAACTTCAACTAATTCCGTCAACCGTCGCGCCTCCCACGACCTTCGCCTCCCTTGCACGGTCGCGCCCTTTGAGACTTCGACCAACTATAAATGAGCAATTTTTTTGCCTACTCCGCATGCATGATACTCCATCTGGTCCTTTTTACTTCCGTCAACCGTTTGCAAAGTGCTTGACCAAATTTATACTAAAAATATCAATATCTACAACACTAATCATAATGAGTATAAGAACTACTATTAGATGAGTTAGATGAGTTAAAGATTCTAATCCTGAACTAACCCTGAAGTAACTCTAGCGAAAGAGGTGTTTGGATGACAGGGTTAGATGGAGCGCGGATACGGTGAGGTGCCTTCATGGGCGGTGCGAGAGGGAGGGAGGGAGGGAGAGGACGAGAAGCTTCGAGGAAGTGGGGAGGGATCTGCTGCAGGGAGAGCGAGAGAAAAATGTGTTTTTTAGTGTCCCGAGAAGAACTACTCCCTCTGTCTAGGTGTGTAAGTCACCTTACGAAAACCAAATAATCTCAAAACACTTAGGCACCATACATTAACTCCCTCCTCGTTTCTTGTTTTGTGACATATCAACCAATAAGAGATGTGGGCCGTGCATGCTTTCAATGACTTGAGACTGCCAAACATGACATGCATTGGTTAGTTCATTGCATGCAATGCTATTAATTAGCAAAAAGACATTAAGTTTTCTCGTTTTCCTCTCCACCTTGGTCGCGGTGCACAACGTAAGATGACTTACACACCTAGACGGAGGGAGTAACCCAAATAAGCACCTCTTGGGTGGGTTCGATTTTTTTTGGGTTAGTTGAGTTCAAACTAACCCAAACTAACTCTAACACATGGATCCAAACAGGGCCAAGGTTAGTTATTAGAGTACTACTACCTCCCTTCTAGTTTAAAGGGCTCGATTCAAAATTTTCACCTACTCTTAGCAAGATAGAGGCGGTGAAATAGTTTTTGTAGTTCTTCACAAAAAATGTGTTTACCAATGCATGCATGAACACTAGTTACTCTAACCCCCCTCTCTTCTTTAATTCTTTGCCACATCAGCATGTTTGCTATTCTCGTGTGCATGATACCAACTAAGATACCACCATTATGGCCAGACTTAATCATCGCATGCAATAATTTAGTGCACCTTGAAATATGAACATGTGTGGGGTGTGTACGTTTTTAATGACTAGAGACTATACCTAGCCCGACATGCAAGATGAGACTTATTATGCACCATTCCCCATACCTGCAGGAAGCCCGTTCGTCTCCAAATATTTTCCTCTCCATGTGTGGAAATAATATGCCTGCCAGACTCTCCTTCTCCCTCCGGAGGTCCCACCACTCCATCCCGTGTGGAAAAAAATCTGCATGCATGACTCTCCTCCCCCCGCGCTCGTCCAATCCGTTGTGACCAGCAATATTTCCACCCCTTCCCTCCCCCGTAATTTACTCCAACAAATATGCCCACGTAGCTGTTACTTAACTGCAGGTGCATTGGGTCACTGACATATGGGCCCAACAGGGGTCTGGCCCACATGTAAGTGATGAAATTGGACCTGCAGGTAAGTCAGTGCAGCTCAGTCCATATCTTACGTAGGTGTGCCATTGCTCGCTATAAATACTGCGCCTCCCACAACATCGCTATATCCTCCCCCTTCCTCTCACGTCGACCACCATGGCATCGCCCCTCCCAAGCCCTAGGCGCCCTCGCTGAACCGCGCGGGTCGAGGAGGACGCGTCGGCGTTCCGCTCCTCGCCGCAACGCGACGCGTCGCCGTTCTGTTCCTCGTCGCCACTAGTCGAGGAGGATGCGTCGGCGTTCCACTCCTTGCCACGACGCGTCGAGGTCGACGCGTTGGCGTTCCCAATCTTGCAAGCACGTGCGTCGGAGGACGCGTCGGCTCCCCGCTACGAGGAGAATGCCGCACCGCCCGCCGAGCCCCCCCAGCCTTGAGGAGCTTTGGAAAGAAATGGATGTCGCCTTGTGGGAGGCTTTGCCTCCTGCAGAGCGCGCCAAAATAGAGGCAGAGAAGAAGGCCGAGGAAGAGAAGCGCACCGCGGAACAAGCTGCCTGACAGGCCTATGTCGCGTCCGAGAGAGTCAGGCAATTGGCTCTTTGGCAGAAGGCTCGTGCGAGGGCCGTGAGGGTGGCGGAGGACGCCTGTGCCGAAGCCCTGAGTGTAGTCGGGCCCAAGCGCCTCATCTACGCTTAACGGTACGTGGACTGGGTGCACGCTTCCAACGAGGACGAGTACCTGTTGGCCCCGGATCACCACACCGGTGAGATCGCGCTCACCCGCTGGCAAGCCGCCAATCAACACCTCACGAGTTACGAGGGTGAGGAAGAGGCGTTGTGTCGACGCGCTGGGAAACGGCCGCACACCAGGGCACCCGTGGCGCGCCGCAAGCGCTCCTGCGAGCGCCATGGCTTTTAGTAGGAGTATAATTTTTGTTTCGTAAGGCGATCTCATTAGTTTTGGGACGCAAATAATAAATCCCGAACGTTTAGGAATTATTAGCATCCTTAATTAAGTATGTAAAATGGAAAGTTTGGAAACCTTGTGTATTCGTACGCATTTTGCAAGTACGTGCATATAGCACAAACTTTCCTATATACTATCGCACTACACGTCTCTCTCTCTATATATGCTTGCAGACTGTGCTACTCCCTCCGTCCAGGTCAATAAGTCATCTTTGGTTGTGCACTGTGACCAAAAATGATGGAAGACTTATACACCTAGATGGAGGGAGTACTACTATTACTTATGTACGTGCAAATGCACGTTTTAACATTACGATGTGGTTTTTGTAAAAGTAGAAAAATAACACTAGTCAAGCTTGTGAAATGATTCAATGCAAAACAAATGCAAAAATGCTTGTTTGATTGTTTACTTTTAGCTTCCTTCTCTGTGGTTATTTCTCTGTCATACTTTGTACGGAGTATCTCACTGGTCGGAAAGGCATGCGAATTCCCAAACCGCTTCCTACACCCTGTATCGAAATTTTTGCCTAACAAGTTGTGCCGTGCAATTGAAATTCCAACTTGAGTACTACTACTAGTAGGAGTACCAAGGGCCAGTTCTTTTAGGCTTCTAGATTAGTAATCCCATAACTACTACCTCCGTCCTGGTTTATTGATCCCCATTGTAATCTGTGTCAAATTTTGATCATAAATTTAACTAATGAAATGTTATCTTTGGTCAAATTTTAGCACAAATTACAATGGTGAGGAATAAACTAGAACGGAGGTACTACAAGTAGTAGTAGTTTAGAAGTCCAAATATATGAGTGAGGGGCCTTAATGTTACACTCCACTGTGACTAGTCTTATGAGAAAAGCTGGGGAAGCCGCCAAAAGAACTGGCCCTAGGAGTAGTAGCTAGGGATCGAGTGTGCGAGATGAACCGGAGGAAGTAAATGCAGAGAGATGAAATGCAAAAAATACGAAGGGATGTGATGGTTGCTTGTCCGTTTATTTTACCAGGTGAAAGGATCGATATGGTTGACTAGAGGGGGGGGGGTGAATAGGCAACTAACAATTTTTAGCTTTTCTTTACCAAATTAAAGTTTGCATCAAAGTAGGTTGTCTAGTTGTGCAACTAAGTGAGCAACCTATATGATGCAACAACAACAAGCACACAAGCAAGCACGGGAAGTAACACTAAAAAGCTTGCGCAAGTAACGGTGCGAGATAACCAAGAGTGGAGCCAGTGAAGATGAGGATGTGTTACCAAAGTTCCTTCCTTTTGAGGGGAAGTACGTCTCCGTTGGAGCGGTGTGGAGGAACAATGCTCCCAAAGAAGCCACTAGGGCCACCGTATTCTCCTCACGCCCTCACACAATGCGAGATGCCGTGATTCCACTATTGGTGACCTTGGAGGCGGCGACCGGACCTTTACAAACAAGGTTGGGGCAATCTCCACAACTTAATTGGAGGCTCCCAACAACACCACGAAGCTTCACCACAATGGACTATGGCTCCATGGTGACCTCAACAGTCTAGGGTGCTCAAACACCCAAGAGTAACAAGATCCGCTAGGGATTGGTGGGGGAATCAAATTTCTATTGGTGGAAGTGTAGATCGGGGCCTTCTCAACCAATCCCGAGCAAATCAACAAGTTTGATTGGCTAGGGAGAGAGATCGGGCCAAAATGGAGCTTGGATCATTAATGGAGCTTTTGGGGGAAGAGGTAAGTCAACGAAGAAGAAGAGGACCCCCTTTTATAGAAGGGGATCCCATCCAACCGTTGCCTCCAAAACAGACCCGCAGGGGGCAGCGGTACTACCGCTGGACCCAACGGTACTACCGCTCCGCCATGCGGTACTACCGTGTGGTACAGGAGCCGAGCCCAGTGCGGTACTGCCGCGGTGGTAGGGCGGTACTACCGCTCTCGAGCGGTACTACCGCTTCTACTACCGCTGCAAGTACCGCACAACCCGACACGAGAGGTGACCCCCTTGAATCGACGCGGAAGGAGCCCGGTACCGCAGCAGTACTGCGGCTGAGACCCACAAGCGGTACTACCGCTGGGTACCGCGGTACTACCGCTTGGACCCAAAACCGCACACTAACAAGGGAAAGGGCACTCCATTTAAGCGGAATGGCTCAGATGGTGAGGAAAGTATGTGTACGTGTTGATTCCACCCAAGCCTTACCAAAGCGGACCCCCTCTTGCTAGTACGGTGACTCCTACGAAACTAGTCCACCAAACAGGAAACGAAAGAGCTACACCGTCTTGAATAACACTCCGAGGGGAAAGAAATTGTCTCGTTCTAAAGGATGAATCTCTGAAATGCTCAACGCACACGATTAGTACGCAAGCATGTTGTCATCAATCACCAAAACTACATTGAGAGAGATATGCCTTAACAATCTCCCCCTTTTTGGTGGATTGATGACAACAAGGGATTTGCACAGGGATAAGACATGAAAGTAAAGATACCGAGAACTACAAAATATAGACGGGCTCCCCCTTGAATGTGTGCACCTAGTTAGAAGTGCCTTTGGAATGCAAGACACACACATATTAGGATCAACACTCCCCTTATATTTTATAGTCCAACAATCTAAGCATAGGAAACATGAGAGCAGGGTATATAACAGGATAAGCATGCAACTCATAAGATACCAAAGTACTAGATAGACATAGATACTGAAGATAAAGATAAGGTAGCATATGTCTCACACCATATGTCTGGAACTTAGGTCTCTGTCGGTGTCAAAACCGGCGGATCTCGGGTAGGGGGTCCCGAACTATGCGTCAAGGCCGGATGGTAACAGGAGACAAGGGACACGATGTTTTTACCCAGGTTTGGGCCCTCTCGATGGAGGTAATACCCTACTCCTGGTTGATTAATATTGATGATATGGGTAGTACAAGAGTAGATCTACCACGAGATCAAGGAGGCTAAACCCTAGAAGCTAGCCTATGGTATGATTGTTGTATATGGAGTTGATGTCCTACGGACTACAACCCTCCGGTTTATATAGACACCGGATAGGGTTAGGGTTACACAGAGTCGGTTACAATGGTAGGAGATCTTGAATATCCGCATCGCCAAGCTTGCCTTCCACACCAAGGAAAGTCCCATTCGGACACGGGACGAAGTCTTCAATCTTGTATCTTCATAGTCCTGGAGTTCGGCTGAAGGTATAGTCTGGCTACCCGAACACCCCCTAATCCAGGACTCCCTCAGTAGCCCCTGAACCAGTCTTCAATGACGACGAGTCCAGCGCGCAGATTGTCTTCGGCATTGCAAGGCGGGTTCCTCGTCCAACTCCTTCATAGAAGATTGTAGACACCAAGAGTAGTGTCCGGCTCTGCAAAATAAGTTTCCACATATTGCCATAGAGAGAATGATATAAGCACAAATCAAATCTGCTGAAGTATTCCGTAGTGCGTCATCACACTACGGCCAAGTCCTTTACTTGAATCGTTTTTACTTTTCCACCTCAGCACATTTTGCGAGGCAGTTTCCTTGGCACGTCTTGTCAAAGCAGAGATCATGTACCCCCTTTACGGGATTCTCATCAATACGGACGTGGGTAACCCAACCGCGCCATTTATCATGGTGCTTGGGAGGCAAGTGAGTTTTACTAGGCTGGTGGGGACGCACAACCGCATCCGCCCATATAAGGGGATAATGATCCACCTTTTTACCTACGCCTTCTTCCTCCTTTGCCTATCCATCTCCTGCGCACTCGAGCTCCAGCACCCAAGCCCGCACTTCCCACCTCAACCTTCTCCAGCAATGTCCGGAGCGGGAGGCAAGTGGATGGTCTCCTCCGCTACGGAGGGCCAAGTCAAGAAGCTAAGGAAGGCCGGATACCTGTCTAAGGACATCGCGCACCGGCTTCCCGAAAAGGGGCAGCTTCTCCCCACCCCAAGGCCCCATGAGAGGGTAGTATTTCTTCCCCACTTCCTCCGCGGACTGGGTTTCCCACTCCACCCATTTGTCCGGGGGCTCATGTTCTACTACGACCTGGATTTCCACGATCTGGCCCCGAACTTCATCCTCAACATCTCGGTGTTTATCATCGTGTGTGAGGCTTTCCTCTGCGTCCTCCCTCATTTCAGCCTCTAGCTCAAGACCTTCAACGTCAAGCCCAAGGTGGTGCGCGGCAGCCAGGCGGAGTGCGGAGGCGCCATGGCCGGCAAGATGGCCAACGTCCTATGGTTCGAGGGCTCTTTTGTGGAGACCCTAAAGGGGTGGCAATCCGGGTGGTTTTACATCACCGAGCCACGCGATCCGAACTGGATCGCAGCCCCCGAGTTCCGATCCGGACCCCCCACGCGGCTTATGTCCTGGTAAGAGACGGGCCTGTCGTGGGGTGACGAAAAAGAGGTGACCGGATTGCAAACATGCATCCAGTCCCTGGTGAACAAGCCAATCCGGCTTGTTAATGTAATCCAAGTTATGCTTGTCCGCCGGATCCTCCCGTGCCAACAACGGGATTTTAATCTATGAGAGTTCGACCCAGCGCAGCACCAAACCCTTAGCAGGCTCTTCGACACGATGTACGAAGATGCCTGGAAGGTGCTATTCAAGGGCACCGAGGCTCCCGCATCCGCTTCCGAGGACCGCGGATACAGCTCACAGCGTCACGCTAGCGAGGTAAGCTATCTTCACCTTTTACAGGATGTTAAGCTTTTTTTCATAGTTTGACTCTATGCAGGATCTAAACTCCCTTACCTTTGACAGGCTTGGCGAGCGATATCCGGACCGATTAACTGTCTGGCTCCGCTGCCCGAAGACCCAGCCCCAGCTCTACTAGTGAAGCTGCTGGTTTCGGCGCCTTATGTGGTGCCGGAGAAGAAGGCCAAGAAGAAGAAGACCATGGGGACTCGAAAGAGTGCCCGTAACGTGGTGGTGTCGGACTCGTCATCCGACGAGTCCGAGACGCCCTCTTCCCGTGAAAACGAGGATGAGGAAGAAGAAAACTCTCCCCCCCAGCGGAGGAAGGAGAGAAGAGGAAGGCCGCCCCAACGGGGGAGGCCGAGGGGTCTAGGAAAAGGAAGACCCCTCCGCCGGACTACTCCCCCGACGCCGAAGATGGCAGAGAGGAGTGGCCAAACAGGGCCAAGCGTCCGGCGAAATCGTAAGTTCGGATATCAGAGTAACTCACGATGTTCCTTTGTTGAACAGCTTTCCCTAATGTCGAACGTAATTATGCAGCCCGCCTCGGGCTGAATTCAACGAATCGTCGGGCGGCTCCCTGGACTCATCGGACGTGAACTCAGTTCCGCCCGCTGTCTCCCCCCGCACTACAGACGACACCGAAGTGGCGTCGCCACAAGCTCCGGGGCAGGAGGAGGTGGTCCCAGAGGAGCCGCAAGGCAACCTCCCGGACTCCAAGAGTGAAGGGGATAAGGCCCCCCAGGGCTCCAAGTCCGGCTTTGTGCCGGACACCGCGCCGGAATCTTCCACAGTTCCGGACCGCGGTAGGCGAACTCCTTCCAAGAGGAGCAAGCCTTCTGAGCCGGCGGCCTCCGTCCAACCGGAGGTGCCGGAGAAATCTGCTGGAGGTGCTCGACGGTGCCTCCATCGACAAGGGGCACTGTACTATTATGAGTACAGTGATCCAGAAGGTTCAGTCCGTCAAGAGCGGACTGACTGAAGCTTGCGCTAGCCTTCTAATAGGCTTCGAGGTAAGTAAAAATATGTAAAAATATTAAAGCATAGACAGTAGCCCCTGATGCTCTATTTGGTGTTCGGAAAGAAAATCCGAATAGAGGATCTATTAAATATCGCAGGAGTCTAACAAAAAAGAGTCAATATGCGTATGCAGGCTTCGCTACTATCCACCGCCGCACTGACTGCGGAGGTGGGTGTGCTGAAGCAGGACCTCGAGCGGACCGAGCAAGAGCTTGGCCTTGCCAAGCGGCGGCTCGAGGAGAAAGAAGGTAAGAAATATCTTACAGAAAAAGTGCCTATAAAAAGGCGTGATTGCAAAAAGATAACAGGATTGTACTGCTTATTGTAGGGGCCACGACTGAGGTGGCGACTCTTAAGCAGGCGCTGTCTGAGGCCGAAAAGAAAACGGCCGCGGAGCGCACCGAGCGAGACAGACTCTAGGCTCAGGTCGGCGAGGTTCAGCAAGAGCTTCAGGCTCTCATGAAAAAACATGAGAGTTTGGAGCTTGAGTCAAAGGTGCAAGCATCTGAGCTCGCAACGGCCCTTGAGACTGCCAAGTCTGCCAAGGCCGAAGCCCAAAAGTCCCTTCAAGAGCTGGAGGATATGAGGAAGATATCAGCGGGTAAGGCATTCTTTATGCAAAGCAGAAATATAAAAGTAAACTACTTGTTACTTACCCGAATCCGGAGCTCTCCAGGGGCATTCACAGATCTTCCCCGCAGCGTATTCGACGCTGCTGCATTCTACCGAGCTGAAGAGGGCAGCTCGACGGAGAAGGTGTTCTGGTCTCAGTATTCTGAGGCCGGACACCCTGTGCCCTTGAGCAACCAGCTGAAACAGCTGGTTGAGCTCCACAAGGCGGCCGAACAGGCCATGAAGGACTTCATAGTTCGGCTGTGGCCTGGAGAGGCCCTGCCTGGGAGCTATTTCGGGCTGGTGCGGCGGCTGGTGGAGGCCTGTCTGAGGCTCGAGGTCATCAAGCGCTCCGTCTGCATCGAAGGTGCCCGTCGGGCCCTTGCCCGTGCAAAGGTGCACTGGGGTAAGCTGGACGGTGAGAAGCTTGTGAAGGACGGGCCGCCACCGGGGAAGGAGCATCGCAAGCCCGAGAACTACTACAAGGATGTTCTTGCAGGTGCCCGCCTTGTGGCGGATGAATGTACCAAGGATGTGATTTTTGAATGAACTCGCTCGTGTTTATCCTGTGCGCTGAAAACTTGTTCATATGCGCTAAGCAATGCTTATTGAATTTAAAATATTACTTTCTGTGCGGCCGTTTATCAAAAAATTGAGAGATGGCCAGTCGTCGGCTTCTGCCCCCATGCCACTAGTGCTGGGGTGTTCGGGATAAACCTGAGCGCTCTTTTTCCCATAGTTGGGTCCTTCGAGGGAGGCGCTCAGCACAACGAACCAGGCAATCGGACTATAATGCTTGAACACTCTCACTTAGCCATAGAACTCTATAATTTTAAATTTTGGCGAAGCCCCTAGTTCGGAAGACCGAGTTCGGGGCGCTATCCACGCCTTGGCCGGACAAAGCCAGCTCCTCGCTCGAAGCGGCATAAGTCTTTAGGGACTCAAAAAACCTCTCGAATAGCGACCGGTCTCTCGCCTCATCATGACAGTCAGTTTTAGCTTTCTCCACTGAGGTGCTTAACCCAGCTGAACCGGGGCACAATCGCAGTGGTTCTCCTAGTGCTACCTTAGCCGATATAGCGGAACATAAGGCACCAAAACATAGGAGCCGGGCAAACCCAACTATTGACCCAAATCATGATTCGGAGCCAATGCATATAGTGCTATAAGTTCGGGGTGCTCCACTTGTGAAAGTGTACGGACTTCTCACACCATAATGAGGGGTACTGAAGCCCCTGGCGTGTTTGCCGTACCATGGTGTACGGGTGCAATCATGTCATTTAATAAACATATATGTGAAAAGAGGATAATGCGAACATTAGACAAAAAGCTATGCATTGTTTATAGAGAGGCTATTTATCAAAGCCGAACGATACAAATAGTGCGATAAGCAAAAAGATATTGGACTATTTAACATGTCCTGACCAGGGGCAGGCCACGGAATTGTATTCAAAACAGGTATACCGCTCGTAACAGAGACCACCTGGGAGTTCCATAATGCGACATGGCTTGTCTGCCTCCCTGGATCTTGCATCATTTGTGCGGCAGTCGAATTGCTGAACAGGTCGTCCGAAGTATGGAGTCCTGAAAGTAAGAAAAAATTAAAAAAAGAATCCAGCAGCCCCTAGTACGTTTTAAGCCGTATTTTGGGTGTGCCGTTATTGTGCCCCTTCTCCTGTGCCCATGGTATTTCAAGGGCGTAGTTATGTATGCGAGGCACTGGTTTCGCTCTGTCGCGAGAGCTGGGGTTGGGGCCGCATTGCTATGCTTGCTCAAAACGTGCCGGGCGGTCCTACCGTGGGTTACTCCGGGCGCGCTTGGCGGTGTCTGGCTTTTTAACGGCCGGACTGGAGAATTGCCTAAGAAGGCTACTTTGTACTTCCGTTGCGAGAGCCGCCGTGTGCTCCTCCGTATGGAGGGAGCGTTCGGTGTTTCCATTGACCGTGATTACTCCTCGAGGGCCTGGCATCTTGAGCTTGAGATATGCGTAGCAGGGCGTGATAGCCACTGCGAAACGGGACTATATAGAAGATTAACTCTTCACTTTGGAAATTGTCCGGGGATCCGAAGACCACGTCAAGTGTTACTGAGCCTGTATAGTTGGCTTATTTTTTTACATCAGCAGAAACCATATTCACGGTGAAAGGTGTCGTATGGATGCAGTTCGGTACTCCCTCCGGTCCGTTTTATCTGCCGCTATAAAAGAACTGAGATAGTACTCCCTCCAGTTCATTTTGTACAAACTGCGGCTTTAAGGCGAGCGAGTATTTCAAAGCAGGAAGCATGATGTCAATCACATCAGGTGCATGAACAGAGCATTAAGATGACGGTCAGCCATCAAGTACTTCACAGCAGCATGCATAACCGCTATGGCATGAGCTGTTGAAAAGAAGCATTATGATGAAAGTCTAATAATTAGCAACAACAACAACAACAACAACAACAACAACAACAACAACAACAACAACAACAACAACAACAACAACAACAACAACAACAACAACAACAACAAAAAGGCAATCATCGCAGCAAGCATAACAATGGTCACATGAGTTGTGGGGGCAGAACAATAGCATGAAAAAGTCTAAAAGATAGCAAGGATTCTTTTACAGCAGCAGCCATATGCAGAGTCACATGGGCCTAATTGGGTACCAGAGGAAATGCATCAAATTTTCTACAGAGAAGTAGAGTAGTCATGCTAATTAACAATGACGATAGGGTCATCGATTTCACAGCAGAAGCGTATGACAGAGTGATACTAACCATGGCGGCCTAAATAAAGGAGCAACCATTCATCAGCAGCAAGCATAACTGGAAACATGTAGTAAAAGATACTCCATTGAGGAGCAAACATGTTGATAAGCAGAGGAAGACGATTACCACTACATACACATCGTCACGAAGGTTATAGACGATTCCTTCCACCTTGGCTGCCCGGTAATGGCAGCGTGCCTTCACCTCCTCCTCCTCCTCCTCCCCATTTCTGCCCAGACGAACGCGGATGCAGAAATCCCTAAGCATTCAGCACAGTATCCACACACCACACACACGCTCAGAGAATAGACACAAGGGGAGGGGGCGTGAGCTACCTGCGCTGGCGGTGGTAGTGGTGGGGAAACTTGGCCCGAGCTTCGTCGGCGGGGATGGGGTCCCCGACGAACTCGGGGTCGCCATCCTCCTTGGGCGGACGCCCCCTTGTCGTGCGCTCGGTCACGACGAGCGGCGGCTCGGCGGCGGACCTCCGCTTGCGGGCCGGCGCCATTGCGGGTTGTGGAGAGTGGGGGGAAGAGGAGAGCGGCCGGATGGTGGGGGTCGCTGGTGCCAGTGCCGGCGTCTCCATCTCCGGGGCACCAATGTCGGGGATGGATTTTTATTTTATTTTTTGAGCAGTATGTCGGGGATGGATTGGAGCCCGCTCTGCTCAGTGCGAGCCCGTTCGGGTGGAAGCAAGCAAATCCACTCGAGCTGGGCCGGCCCACTACTGCGGGAGGCCATAAGCTCTTTTTCCTTATATTTTTTACGTTTTTTGTTTTCTTTTTCGCTTTTTTACTTTTGTTTATACTTTAAAATATCATATTATACCATTCTTCAAGAATTTGAAAATGTTGAACAAGTATTTTTATTTTTCTGTATACTTTTGTTTACAAAAACACTCTTCAAGAAACATTTGAAAATGTTGATCAAGTATTTGTAAAATGTTGTACGACTACTTGAAATATGTTGAACAAGTATTTGAAAAAATGTTGATCATGTATATAAAATTTTTGAACAAGTACTTTTAAAATGTAGAACATGTATTTGAAAACTGTTGAACAAGTATTTAAAAAAATTTGAACAAGTATTTGAAAAAATGTTGATCATGTATATAAAAATGTTGAACAAGTATTTTTTAAAAGTAGAATACGCATTTTAAAAATGCTGAAAAAGTGTTTTAAAATTAATTAACAAGTATTTGAAAAAAATGTTGATCATTAATATAAAAATGTTGAACACGTATTTCTAAATGTACAATATGTATTTTAAAAATGCTGAACAAGTATTTAAAAAATATTGAACAAGTATTTGAAAATAATGTTGATCATGTATATAAAAATGTTGAACAAGTATTTTTTAAATGTAGAATACGCATTTTAAAAATGCTGAAAAAGTGTTTTAAAATTAATTAACAAGTATTTGAAAATAATGTTGATCATTAATATAAAAACGTTGAACACGTATTTTTAAATGTAGAATATGTATTTTAAAAATGCTGAACAAGTATTTAAAAAATATTGAACAAGTATTTGGAAATAATATTGATCATGTATATAAAAATGCTGAACAAGTATTTGAAAAAAGGTTGAACAAGTATTTGAAATTTTTTATCATACATATATAAATGTTGAGCAGGTATTTTAGAAATGTTGAACAAGTATTTGAAAAATATTGAACAAGTATTTGAAAAATGTTGAACAAGTATTTGAAAAAAATTGATCATGTATATAAGAATGTAGAATGAAAAACAAAAGGAAACAAAAAAACCCAAAAAATGAAAACCAAATAAGAAACAAAATAAATCAAAGGAAAAAGAAAATGAAAAAACTGAAGAAACAAATGAAAAAAGGCAGAGAAAAATAAAATAAAACAAGAAACAGAAAAAGGAGTAAACCCGACACTTTTTATCTATAAGTAGGGCGCGCCCTAGCATTTATCACGAACACTGTGCTAACCTAGTGGTTAGCTTCACTACTTCTCATGGAGAAGACCCAGGCTTCAATCCATGGGAGCTCTTATTGGAACCTTACTGTATCAAGCTGCGCGCCGACGCACAGGCTGGCCGAACTAGTGACGCACAGATCGTTGACGAGTGATGCTAGCCACTAGGGCGAATGACTACTAGTGAAAGACTTTAGCGCAATGGTTTTAAGAATTCACTAGAGCGGGATATTTAGTGCAGCCTAATCATTTACTGAACTGTATAGTTTTTTGAATTATTTGAACAAAATTTTGAAAACATGGAGAATTTTTAGAAACAATGTGAACGATATTTGAAATTTCTATACAATTGTTTTTTGAAAAGGGTGAAAAACAAAACACAAATGTTGAAACTATTTGTTTTTTTTCAAAAAACGCCAACATTTTAGTGCAGCCTAATCATTTACTGAACTATATAGTTTTTTGAATTATTTCAACAAATTTTTGAAAACATGGAGAATTTTTTGAAACAATGTGAACGAAATTTGAAATTTCTATACAATTGTTTTTTGAAAAGGGTGAAAATAAAAACACAAATGTTGAAACTATTTGTTTTTTTCAAAAAACGCCAATATTTTATTTGAAAGCGGACATTTTTTGAAATTCCTCAAAGATTTTTTGAATTACCGAACAAAATTTGAGAACTTTGTTTAATTTGTGAAATTATTAAGTTTCCGATCAATACAATTTTAGCATGAATAATAAACCTTTATCATGAATAAGGAAATATAAAATAACAACTTTATTATTGCCTCTAGGGCATATTTCCTTCAATATGTTCATGCCTAGTAGTAGCTTCACATTGGGTCTAGAAAGTGATTTTTTTGAAGCTTGACAATCACAATATTGGTCATACAAGCAATTCATGAATGATTAGTATAAGGAAGAGAACTTTCACATACAAATATATTATCTTGGACATCTTTTATGATTGCTAATACCCATTAATTATTTTCAAACTTGAGCAAATTAGTTGAAGATGGACAAGGAATACAACGTAATGAGTTATGGTTGTGTATATTTGCATAGAAGTTATATTCTTATGGATCCTCCAACATGTGGTGTGATAACCCACAAGTATAGGGGATCGCAACAGTTTTCGAGGGTAGAGTATTCAACCCAAATCTATTGATTCGACACAAGGGGACCCAAAGAATATTCTCAAGTATTAGCAGTTGAGTTGTCAATTCAATCACACCTGAAAGACTTAATATCTACAACAAAGTATTTAGTAGCAAAGTAGTATGGAAGTAACGGTAATGGTGGCAAAAGTAACAATAGCAGTTTTTGTAGAAATCGTAAAAGTGGCAACAGAAAAGTAACTAAGCAAATATCAATATGTGAAAAGCTCATAGGCAATGGATCAATGATGGATAATTATGTTAGATGCGATTCCTCATGCAATAGTTATAACATGGGGTTACACAGAACTAGCTCTAGTTCATCAATGTAATGTAGGCATGTATTCTGAATATAGTCATACATGCTTATGGAAAAGAACTTGCATGACATCTTTTATCCCACCCTCCCGTGGCAGCGGGGTCCTATTGAAAACTAAGGGATATTAAGGCCTCCTTTTAATAGAGTACCGGACCAAAGCATTAACACTTAGTGAATACATGAACTCCTCAAACTACGGTCATCACCGGGAGTGGTCCCGATTATTGTCACTTCGGGGTTGCCGGATCATAACACATAGTAGGTGACTATTGACTTGCAAGATAGGATCAAGAACTCACATATATTCATGAAAACATAATAGGTTCAGATCTGAAATCATGTCACTCGGACCCTAGTGACAAGCATTAAGCACAGCAAAGTCATAGCAACATCAATCTTAGAACATAATGGATACTAGGAATCAAACCCTAACAAAACTAACTTGATTACATGGTAAATCTCATCCAACCCATCACCGTCCAGCAAGCCTACGATGGAATTACTCACGCACGGCGATGAGCATCATGAAATTGGTGATAGAGGATGGTTGATGATGACGATGGCGATGGATTCCCCTCTCCGGAGCCCTGAACGGACTCCAGATCAGCCCTCCCGAGGAAGATTAGGGTTTGGCGGCGGCTCCGTATCGTAAAACGCGATGAATCCTTCTCTTTGATTTTTTTCCTCCCCGAAAGTGAATATATGGAGTTGGAGTTGAGGTCGGTGGAGTCCTAGGGGACCCACGAGGCAGGGGGCGCACCCGGGGGGGGGGGGGGGTGCCCTGCACCCTTGTGGACAAGGTGTGGGCCCCCTGATACTGATTCTTTCGCCAGTATTTTTCATTAATTCCAAAACGTGTCTCCGTGGATTTTCATGTCATTCTGAGAACTTTTTTTCTGCACAAAAATAACACCATGGCAGTTCTGCTGAAAACAACGTCAGTCCGGGTTAGTTCCATTCAAATCATGCAAGTTAGAGTCCAAAACAAGGGCAAAAGTGTTTGGAAAAGTAGATACATTGGAGACGTATCAACTCCCCCAAGCTTAAACAATTGCTTGTCCTCAAGCAATTCAGTTGGCAAACTGAAAGTGATAAAGAAAAACTTTTACAAACTCTGTTTGATCTTGTTGTTGCAAATATGTAAAGCCAACATTCAAGTTTTCAGCAAAGATTATGAACTAACCATATTCACAATAACATCTAGGTCTCACGTTTACTCATATCAATGGCATAATCAACTAGCGAGCAATAATAATAAATCTCGGATGTCAACACTTTCTCAAAGCAATCATAACATGATATAACAAGATGGTATCTCGCTAGCCCTTTCTGAGACCGCAAAACATAAATGCAGAGCACCCCTGAAGATCAAGGACTGACTAGACATTGTAATTCATGGTAAAAGAGATCCAAGCACATTCATACTCAATATAAATTAATAGCAATGCATGCGAATGACAGCGGTGCTCTCCAACTGGTGCTTTTTAATAAGAGGATGATGACTCAACATAGAAGTAAATAGATAGGCCCTTCACAGACGGAAGAAGGGATTTGCAGAGGTGCCAGAGCTTGAGTTTTGAAATAGAGATAAATAATATTTTAAGTGGCATACTTTAATTATCTACATAACAACCAAGAGATCTCGATATCTTCCATGCTACACACATTATAGGCGGTTCCCAAACAGAACGGTAAAATTTATACTCCCCCAACACCAACAAACATCAATCCATGGCTTGTCCGAAACAACGGATGCCATCCAACTAACAACAATCCTGGAGGAGTTTTGTTTGCAATTATTTTGATTTGATTTGAGCATGGGACTGGGCATCTCGGTTACTGGCCATTTTCTCGTGAATGATGAGCAGAGTCCACTCATCGTGAGAATAACCCACCTAGCATGGAAGATATAGATAGCCCTAGTTAATACATGAGCTATTTGAGCATACAAAACAGAATTTCATTTGAAGGTTTCACTACAAAAAATACACTTCCGTGATAATACGTGTTTGTCAAAGTAGGTCACGTTTTCTGTCATGCATGTACATCCATGACAAATTTATGACAGAATCAAGATAGTCATACCTGTGCTGTCGTAGAAGTGTTCCATGACATTATCAAAATTATCATCACGGAAGTGTCCACTTCCATGACGATAAATCGCGCGTCACGGAAGTGCTTTCGTCAAGGGTGACCGACACGTGGCATCCACCGTAACGGAACGCCATTAAGCTATCGGGTCCGGTTTTGGATCCGATAACCCGTTAAAAGCCCGAACTAATGGGGATTTTCCACGTGTAAAATCATCATTGGCTGTAGGAAACACGTGTCAGCTCCGTGTTGGCACAGGTTTCACTCATCCAATGGGCGAGATGCGCCTATGATATGTTAACACGTGGACCGACCCAAAAGTGGCCCATAAAGTTTAAATGGGCCGGCCCAACTAAAGGCCCACAAGATTTTGCGGAACATAATGGGCCGGCCCAGCTAAAGGCCCACAAGATTTTGCGGGCCATAATGGGCCGACCCAGGTAAAGGCCCACAAGATTTTTGCGGGCCATAATGGGCCGGCCTAGGTGAAGGCCCACAAGATTTTTGTGGACCATAATGGGCCGGCCCAGTTAAAGGCCCACGAGATTTCGCCGACATTAATGGGCCGGCCTAGCTGTAGGCCCACAAGATTTTGAGGACCCTAATAGGCCGACCCATTAACTGGCTGCCATGTCGAATCAAATGATATTTCTGTTCTAATTTCTGCTGCTTCTTCTCCCTCTGAATCAAACTTTTTTTTGCTGGGCCAAATGCCGACCCATATTTGATCCGGTCCATTAATGGTCTGCCACGTTCCAGGCCTCATAATGGCCCATATGAGATTCGGCCCATTAAAAGCCTACCACGTTCTGGGCCAAATTACGGCCATATCAGGTCCGACCCTTTAAGAGGCTTTGGGCTAAATTATGGCCCATATCAGATTTGGCCCGTCAACTGGACGCTGTGCTTTTGGGCCCACTTGCTAAAGGCCCATTTAGTAATTCGGCCTGATATTAGTTTCGGCCTGTTAAGGGCCCATTTAACATTTCGGCCCTATATTAATTTCGGCATGTTAAAAGCATGTCATATAGTTGGGCCTAACTACGGCTCAGTTTGCATCCGGCCTGCTTGCAGCCGATAATCTGATTGGGCCAAACAAGGACTAAGACAATTTTGGCCTCTTATAAGCCCATGATTTGATTGGCACATTCATGGGCCGGGGTCTATTTCGGCCTGCTGCCGGCCCGTGAGCTGTTCGGCATGTTTCAGGCCCAACCTACCTTTCAGCCTCCTAAAGGCCCATTGAGTTTTCTTGGGAAAATAGGGCCGGCAGTTTACTCGGCCTATTAAAGGCCCGAATCTACTAGTGGGCCAGTTTAAATTTAGGCCTGTTAATGGACCAAGATGACGGGACCCATGATGTGGATCATACATGGTGATTTGCATGACGGCCGTTTGGCCGGTTTACTACGAAGACAGGATATATATACAGTAAAATAACTGCAGCATCGTGTATAAGAAAAAAAAACCTCAAGCAGACAGCAGATTACATACACTGGGCATCAAAGATCGCCACCAGTGCAACTAAACACGCCGACAAAATAATATACAAAACCGGCGGCACTTCAATAGAGTTCAAGAAAGGTTAGCCCTGCTCGGGAGTTGCAGCACAAGCAGCTGAGCAAGCTGGTGAGACTGCACTTGTTTGACACTTATATCCTCCCCACTCTGAAAAATAAACAAGCAGATAGATGACAAGTTTTGCACATATAAGTATCAGTGCTGACAATTCATCACATTTCTTACTGACGAATAAAGTGACACAATTTAAAATAGCATTAACACAATATGGTATTGTTCAGGTCAAGACATGGCATGAAATGACATTGTGAAGGAGTTGACAGCTTCACAACACCATTGGATTACAGATCAAGAACTCATAAGTATCAATGGTTAGTGTGCTGTCAATTTATCCCATTTTAGATTGGCAAAATAAGATCACTTGCTCTGTATAGTTTAATTTACATGGTATGAAGAAGGAACTTGGTTGTATAACTGAAAACTTAAATTGAGAAGGACAAACTTTTGTTTATGAACTGGAGTACATAATAAACTTTAAACATGCAATTTGATGCAAACACCAAAAATAAACAGCTGTTGCAGTCATGCCTAACCAAATATACACAACAAAGTTTGAGGGCTTGAGAAGGACAAACTTACATTATTCGTGAAGGTAGGCTCTATAAAGCACTTGTCTATGCTGATGGGGGGCAATTCAAGAAGTTTACCACAGAATCTTCTTCATAAGCATTGCCTTTATTCTACATTTTGCTGAGAGTAAATATAGATGTGACAATATAAGAAAAAATGGAGAATATTTAAGATAAGATGAAGAGTGATGCTACATAACCAAGTAGCTATAAATGTAAGTACCGCGATACAGGCAAAAGGTACAACCAAGAGCAATGCAGAGCTAAACTTCTTCAGTACCATCGGTGTTATCCAACCTTATGGCACTACAAGAAATATGTCTACTAGTGACCTTCTGTCAGTGACCCAAGAAGAATTGGTCATAGATCTATGACCATTTAAGACCAATCGGTCAAAAGCTGTCCGGGGGGCTCGAAACCCTAAACTATAACGACCATTTTGGTCAGAAAGGTCGTAATTTCCTTACACAAAATGGTCATAAAGCATATAGCACTGGTCCGCTGCCTTATTTCTAGCTGATCATGACCAATATAGATGGTCATAACCTTGTAAATTGTGGTGGGTTGCTATGACTAGGCGTCACCTCATCAGTTTTGCCTATGTGTCATGTCCATGTGTCAGTTTTTGCCCTAGGTTGTGAAGCAACCTATATTTCTGTCATTCCCAAACAAAATTCATAAATTCTTTGGGTCATATCTTTGTCCAATATGTACAAAACCTTCCTTGCCTAGTTCAAAAATAATTCAACAATATTCATTTTCCTATTTTGTTTAGAAAAACACTTTGTGAAGGAAGTGCTATTTATATATTCTTGATTGCCCTCAATATTTTTGGGCGCTCTTTCCTATCCAAATCATTGCCGCGTGATAAAATTCAGGTCCATTTGCCTAGTAAATCTTCCTCAGCAAATTTCCAAAGTTTATGTCCACCTAGAAGCATTGTGAAGGAAGTACAAGATAGGAATATCGTTATGAGTTTAATTTTTGCGACATATTCTATATGCCAAAGTCATAACTCTAGACAAAAGTTTAGCTCTATCTAACAATACATGTGAGCTCACCATCGAATCTTTGTTCGTGGTAATATTTTTAGTTTGTGAAGCAACTACATTTTATATTGCTTTATAATTGCTGAAAACTTGCCAGGACATTACCCTGACTATAGAAACCCCCTACACCGAATTTCAGCATAATCCTATCATCTATGTAAGCCCAACTTCAATTTCTATTTTCTGTCCAAATTGGCACATTTCAAAGGAAGTGCTATCTAGACACCTCGTATTGTCCTCAAACTTTTTGTACCATCTTACATATAAAAATCATTGCCACATTCCAATATTCAGCTCCATTTTCCTATTAAGTCTTCCTCAGAAAATTTATAAAGTTTCTATCCAGAGAGAAGCTTTGTGAAGGAAGTACAAGCTAGGATTATCCAAATGGTATAAAACTTTTACAGTGCTTTAATATGCCCAAATTACCATACTCCACAAAATTACAGCTCAATCCACTTATCCATTTGAGCCCAGATTCAACATCCATATTTTTGCCCGATGTGGTACTTTGCAAAGAAAGTGCCATCCAAACTCCTCCATTTGAGCTGAAAATTTGCCAAGACAGTCTCCCTAGTAGATGATCATCCTCAGCCAAAACTCAGGCCCATTAGCCTTGTGAATTTCCCGTACCGCTTATCAAACACTTGGCTGCTAATTCATTTTTGAGCATAGTTCGGTCTCCTTGTGAGATCCTTCTGTTGTTATTTTCTTCCTAGCATCTACCTGAGGAGTTCCCAACCTACTAGACATGCCTAGTCTACCCAGAACGCATGGCAATGCCACGGTCAGGCGGTGACCACGCGGCGGGCATGCGAGTCTACGCGCTTTGGAGTTGGGGCCCTGGGCCATTGTCCAAACCACGACGTATCTCCACAAAACCATGTATTTATGATTAAATAGATACTTATGTAACTAGAAACAATTTTTGGAAAAAAGAAAGAGTAAACTATAAGGCAACTGCAGTTCAAATTTGACATGTTTCCTTTTGAATGGCCGAAAATTTGTCTTTTTCATGAGAGGTGGATAAAAACTTTTGACACCCAACCATTTTGTCAATTGTGCATTAAATATTGGCTATTATTTTAGAAAATTGATTTGGTCCAATTTTGCAACAAATATATGGTAGGTCCTTCACAAAAAAACTCATTTCGGGCACTCAGAAAATGGAAAATGAATTTTCCGTGCAAATAAAATGAAAACTTCCTTAGGAAACATTGTTTGGAATTCCAAGATGCACCCTTATGCACAATATGAGATCATTTGAACAAACTATGCCATGAATGTGGCCATAAGATTGATCATTTGGCTTGAAAGCCATGAATCTTCACGCATGATAGCTCATTTCTGAGAACACCTTTTTAAAATAATTGCCGTAGTACAAGTTTATTATTTTTCCTCATAACTTGATCACCTATAATGACACAATGCGAAGGTTTTCCGATTTTTTTAATTGTTTTTGAATTTTTTATGCCCGTTCAAAATGCGGTCAAAACGGCGGGCTCGACCGTTCCTAGCTAATGGTTGAATCTTGGAAAACTTTTGATATTTCTCTGATTAAATAGATACTTATGTACCTAAAAATGATTTTTGGAAAAAATAATGAGCAAACTATGAGGCAGCTGCAGTTCAAATTTGACCCGGTTCCTTCTGAATCGGCGGAAATTTATGTTTTTCACCAGAGGTGGATCAAAACTTTTGACACCCAACCATTTTGTCAATTATACATTCGATATGGCCTATTATTTTATAAAATTGATTTGATCCAATTTTGCAACAAATATATGGTAGGTCCATCACAAAAAAACTCATTTCGGGCACTCGGAAAATGGAAAATGAATTTTCCGTGCAAAGAAAATGAAAACTTCCTTAGGAAACATTGTTTGGAATTCCAAGATGCATCCTTGTGCACAATATGAGATCATTTGAACAAACTATGCCATGAATGTGCCCATAAGATTGATCATTTGGCTTGAAAGCCACGAATCTTCATGCATGATAGCTCATTTCTGAGAACACCTTTTTAAAATAATTGCCGTATTACAATTTTATTATTTTTCCTCATAACTTGGTCACATATAATGACACAATGCGAAGGTTTTCCAATTTTTTGATTGTTTTTGAATTTTTATGCCTGTTTCAAAATGCGGCCAAAACAGCGGGCTTGACCGTTCCTAGCTAGTGGTTGAATCTTGGAAAAACTTTTGATATTTCTCTGATTAAATAGATACTTATGTACCTAGAAATGATTTTTGGAAAAAATAAATAGCAAACTACAAGGCAGCTATAGTTCAAATTTGACCCGTTTCCAACTGAATCGGCGGAAATTTGTCCTTTTCATGAGAGGTGGATCAAAACTTTTTACACCCAACCATTTGGTCAACTGTGCATTAAATATGTCCTAGTATTTTAGAAAATTTATTTGGTACAATTTTGCAACAAATATATTATAGGTCCTTCACAAAAAAAACTTATTTTGGGCACTCGAAAAATGTAAAATTGATTTTTGTCCAAAGAAAATGAAAACTCCCTTTGTCAATATTGTTTGCAAATCCACGATGTAAACTTGTGCAAAATATGATATTATTTGAACAAATATTTGATAGGACTTCCATAAAAAAACTCATTTTGAGAGCTGAAAAATGGAATGAAATTTTTTATCTTGAATGGATCACGACCAATTTATATGGTCATAAGGTCATCAAATGGTTTGCTGCGTTCTGATTGGACCATGAGCATATCACGCGGATCACGCATCAACCACCGTCGGATGCTTCCGAATCCAATGTCCCAATCCCACCCGTGCCGAAACCCTAGGTTTGTCCTCATGGATATTTTCCACCCACCCCCCGCCACCATTCTTTCTTTCTTTCTCTCCCTCCCCCTCAGATCCTCTCCCCTCTCCCCGATGCAGATCCCCCTCGCCCCCTCGTCGCCGCCACCCACCCCTCTGAACCTCGCCGCCACCCACCTCCGCCGCCGCCCTCACTCTCCCCTGGTCTCCCTCGTCCTCGACCAACCTCGCCGCCGTGCAGGGGCTGGGTTGTCGCCGCGTGCTGTTCCTGCGGGTTGTCACTGGGGGGCCCGGCTCCCATGATTCGATCCAATCCTCTCCCCAATCCCACCTGCCCGCGGCGACCTCCTCTCAACCAGCCCTGCCACCGGCCTAGCAGTGAACCCTAGCCCCTCTCTCCCCGGCACACCACTCCTTCCTTCCAGATCGTCGTCGTCACCTCCTCCCTTCCAGATCGCCACCGCCAGCTCCCCGCCGTCCATGGCCTCCCCCACCACCTCCTCCTCTCTCCCATCCCCTACCCTCACCGCGACGCTCCTGGCCGCCCTCGCCCCGCTCGCGCTCGCGCCCTCAGCGGCGTCCGAGATCCGGGCCGACCCGCGCACCATCATCCCGCTCGAGGAGTTCGACTTCTCCAACCAGGCCATGCTGGAGCTGGACGTCACTAGCATCGCCATCGACCCCGCCCCGCCTCGTTCGGACCTCGACCTCTCCTAGTTTGGCGCGCGCGTCCTCTAGCGCCAACCGCGACCATCTCCCGTCACTAGGGTTTCGCTCGGCGTGGTCCGGCGACTCAGGTGCGTCCCTCCACTCCATCTCCTCCTCACAGCCCTCCCTTACTTTCTCACGTCGTGTTCTCTCCCTCCCAGATCTAGGATGCCGTCCTTGCTCAAGCACCGGGACACCATGGGTGCAGCACAGTGGACGGAAAGAGCTCCGTCGCTGGTCGCTCCCCGCCCCCAAACGCCATGGCGGCCTTGCTGCTCCTCCACGCCGCGCGAGCTGATGCCTCGCCTCCCCGCTCGCCACCGTAAGCTCTGCCCTTCCTCTCCTCCCTTCCCCTAGTGTAACGTACCATCGCCTCTGTTTTTTCTTTCTCTTCTCTTCTTGTGATGATGATGATGATCCTCTGGTCTGGTATGCTGCGCGGTGGATTTTGGTGCCCGAGCGGTCTGCGTCTCGTGATCCTTTCCTTTCTTGCGCAGATTTGTTGTGTCGGATCTGGGGGTTCTCTGGGGTGCGCTGGGGTGGAGTAAACAGAGGACGACGCACTACCAAGTGCACAATTATGCTTGCTATTTATTACTCATTCTTGCAGCATGCATCTTTCTTCAGATGGATTATTGTATTCTTCAGGGATTTTATTACAGTGCGCTGGGGTGGGGTAAACAGGGATTTTATTGCTACTGGTTACTGAATGGATGATGTGCATCTTTCTTCAGTTTGATTGAAAAATGTCCCCCTTTTTGTGCATGCATACATCTGCCCACTAATTAAGCCACCAGAATCTGTTAGTTAGGGCTCAATAAAAATATATGTCAATGGTGTGACTCTGTGTTTACATTGTCTCCTATAGTAGAATTATTATGGATGGTTCTCTACTCTACTAGTGTTGTAGCCTGTAGAGGCGAGTCTGTATTCTGTTCTACACATGATGATGCAATTATGGACTGCTGTTTGTTTCCTAGCTATGTACTGCCATCATATAAATGCCTGCCATGTTCTAGATTAGCCAACCATTGGTGGCTTGTTTTATTTTAATTTAAATGCCCATGGGTGCATGCAAAGGGTGAACACACAACACACTAGTTAGTAAGTGCACAACTCTGTCTGTATACTTACTATTTGATGTGGTAAATATGCACCTACAAGGATTGCTACTGGTAACTGAATGATATGCATCTTCGACCAGGCCACCTACAACAAGCTACTCACTGAGGTGCCCAAGTACAAGCAGACCACGCCCTAGGTAATCTGTTCTTCTTGCTTGCTTTTTACCCGTGAGAATTGAGATCTCGGGATGGTGGGTTATGTGGATGGATGGCCCCTAGTGAAGTCTTTTGCTGTGATGCTCTGTTTTGGGGTCAGTCAGTAGTACTCTGTGATGCTCTGGTTCTCCTAGCATGGGGCATATATGATTTTGCTATGAATTGTTTGCATGCCCTTTTGGATGCTGGTTTCGGCTGCTGCATCAGTTTTCATTACATCGGTAGCTAGTGGTGAACAATAATAACTCCACTTGTTAATGTTTTTATTACATCACTAGCTAGCGGTGAACAATAATAACTTATGGTTTATGTTGTGGTACTTCCATGATTCCGCTGGCTGATTTTATATCTTATTGTATTCTTTATATTATAGCTGTCTCCCATGATTCTGCTCGTATCCAACCATTGTGTTTGCTTTGTTTCAGTTTCATTTTCCTTGACTTTGTTGTTTAATGTATCTGCCTGCAGATAGACTGGGATGATTCTGCACCAAGTCGGTCTTGTTGGGCACGCTCCTGTTATGGAGAAGCTTAAGATTTCTGACACCATTGCTCGTATGTTCTCTGGAGATGTTGGCATGGTTGACCTGTTGGTGGGACCAGATTGTGTCTGCTTTTGCCGGTGCAGGAGCTTCTTCCCCTGCACCTCTGTTGTCCGCATGTCTAGTTGATTGATTCCGCTCGCTTCCTGCTGAATCGTTCAGACTTTGTAGCGCTCATGAGCCTTTTATGTTGCGCCTATGCTTGATCTATGAAGTGATACATCTGAAATTTCCTACATATCTTAGTTGTTGGACCTAGTAGTTGCTGGTCCATTCTTGTGCATTGGTTCTGCTCTGAGAGTCTATTTGTTGCTTGCAATACTACTATTGATTTAACTAGATTTTGTAGCTTGTTGTCAAAACTTCAAACGACCTGAACTTGCGCAATGGTTCTAGTCCGAAAATCATCTGTATTCACAATGATCTGTTAGCTTGTAGTCAAACTTGATCATGAGTCTGTTAGCATGTAGTCAAACTTGAATATGAATTTGTATAGCTCTTTATTGTTCTCAACAGACTGTATAGCTCTTTATTGTTCTCCACTTATTTGTACAGCCAATGATGCTTACTTAACTGTATAGTTCTTTATGTTTCTTTTCTAGGTATTCTATTTGTGCTCCACCCGAAATCTATTTTGCACTGCCAAGTTCTTGAAACGAATCACTCACTGCTCGACCATTTCTTTACTGAACTGGGAGCAATAGAGGCAAGATATTTGAAACAAGCTGAAGTCCTTTTGATTCTTGATTTCTAGCATACACATGCAACCTGATTGGTGTAGATATGATGTAGGTTCAGTTCTTACTATTTTTTGATGTGATGCATGCTACCTTTGTTTCTGTCTATGCCTTCTTTAGTGTTTTGCTAGCTAACTAGTCTAGCACTGTTGCTAACCTGATTGGCGTTTTGAAATATGAAGATGCATGTAAGCACTGTTGCTGGCAATCTGGCACATCATATCTACACTTGTTCTGTCACTAGCATATACTACAATCCCTTGTTCTGTCACTAGCATAAACTACACTCTTAGATAAAAGGGGGGCATATCATTTGCTCTATATAACAGTGCTGGGGAATATCATTTGCTCTATATAACAGTGCTGATTTTGTGTTGATATGAACTTACAACATTATTACATTGTAGTGTTTTCTGCATGTTGTCGTATCACTAGTTTCATGCTGCCTTCACATTTGAACCTATTACTTGTTTTTTTATTATCCTTGATTATTATCAATTGTTGTATTGTAGACTTAAAATTGTGGTGGTTTCTCTTTTACAGAAGCTCAAGTGTGAAGTGTGAAGTCTAGAAGTGTGAAGCCGTGAAGTCCTACTCAGTGAACAGCGGCATACTGTAGCATATCTGTGTTGTAAAGATTGTAATAGATTTATTTAGTGGTATATGTGATGAATTTATGTGTTCTTTGTTCTTTTTGAAATATTGATTATGTATGTGATTTCAAAACTTGTGAAATGGAAACTTAATAGTGGGGCCACTTACGAAAATAATATGTCTAATTTGTACATTTCTGACACGTGGGACCTATTTGATAGATGAAATTGACAAGTGGGACCCATCTGACTAGTGGGACCAGTTTGAATATATAATGGCTGAAACTAGAAAATAAATATACTATAAAAGGCCACGGCCCAGAAAATAATAAGGCCAAATTGTTGGGCCAGTCCCATGTACCTAGCGAAAATTAACAGAAAAATATATATTAAAAAGGCTGAATTGTTGGGCTCGGCCCATATAGACACCGAATCGGACCAGGCTGAATCTTGTTAACGACCTTTTCAATTGGTCGCAATTTTGCCACGTCAGATCGGACGTGGCCTGGGCAGACAGCCAGTGACCAAAACAAAAGGTCATGGGTTCAACGACCTTCTGTTTTGTTCGTAAACGTCTACGACCTTCTCACAGAGAAGATCGCTAATTTCAGTTTACGACTGCCAGCTTTTGACATTCTGTTTTTGGTCACAAAAAGATCGCAAATGAAAAACTATAACCTTTCAGCGGCCAATAGTGAGGGTCACAAGTTGGCATATTTCTTGTAGTGTGGTAAGAGTAAATATAGATCTTATGTGCAGAAAATGAAGGGCAAAGGAAAATAAGCCGCAGAGTGATGGTACATGAACAACTACCTGTCAATATAAGTACACTGATAAAGGACAGCAGGTACTTACAAGAACAATGCAGAGCTAAAAAATTTCATTGGCATTGGATATATTCTACAGTAATGTAACCATTCATACAAATCAGATAATTTGGAGCGAATAATTGATAAGCAAGCTATCATGCATACTGCTGTCACATAATGAACCAGGTATGTATGCAAGTACAGTGATACAGGACAACAAGTACTAACAAGAGCAAAGAAGCGGGCAGCATATTTGCGACATCCTGTCGTTCTTTTCAAACCGGATTTCTTTTTCGAGCAGATTTCGTGCAAAAAAGATCCGTAAGGCACATGCGGAAAAGTAGAAGTTCAAATTTTCATGCGATATCATAGACAATACCTCATCCTCGGAACGAGACCAGTGCATAACAAGGTTTCTCCATTCAATGTCTTCTAAATTTAGCATAGGAGACTTCACCAGAAATTCGTTTATAGACTTGCCATCAAAGTGTGATTTCCTCAGGTAACACCAATACTGCTGCAATGCTTCCTTGAAAAGCGCAAGCAAGCTTTGCTTGTCATGACTATCCAGACTGACCCTCGCCTACTTACAACAATGTAATGTAAATCACTGATGTGTTCAATCAGCAGAAAACAGGAAAATAATCACCATGAATAATAGCACTTACACGTAACTGGGACATGAAGATGTGAAAATGGTGTTTGTCTTCACTATAATCTTCCAATGAAGGGAATATATGCACGTAGTCCCTAACAACATTGGAAGCATTGTCTTTTAAACTGGGAATAACTGAAATGGGGTTCCAATCTGCAGGAATTGGCCGTCTCTCTAGTTGGGATAGGTCTTCGACCGGTGGACTCGTTGTACTTTTTGCTGGAGTGGGATTTTTCTGTGGTACGGCTGGTGCTATGGCAACTGAAATCAGCATACCTTTTGCTGGAGTGCAGGTCCTATGTGGTGGGGCTAGTGGTGTGGCCAGTGAAGTATGGGTACAATCTGCTGGATTTGGTCCTACGTTTTGTGTCACTGGTTGTACAACCAATATAAGTGGGGTGCTGTCTGATTTCTCCGGCACAACCATGTTTTTCAAGGACTTTGCTGGTGCTCCTTCAGGTTCGGCAATCACTCTCTTCCTTTTTTATGTCTGATGCACAAGAACAACATTTGAGTGAAAAAACATGGTATGATGATAGATAGAATATGTATTGATAATGGATGGGCATGGCATCTCGACATATATGATGAGTAAACTAAGCAGATGGCGGTGCAACAAAGTAGAAGAAATGCAAGACAACATATGCAAGATACGCGCAATCAATAAAACCTTGCCAAATTAGAGCAGGCACCTTGATGGGTGAACATGACAGACCATCTGCCTTTGACTCCTCGAGGTTAGAATAGTCATTAGGATCATATTCTGAACAAGAATCTACAGATGGGGAGCGTATGAGTTTCATTGCATCTAGAATGGCACTCAATGCCTTGGTGCCAATTTTATAAGTCATTGCAGTCATTGCAGAGGAACATGCTAAAGAAGAGCAAGCAGATTTTGGATAATAAAATGTTCATTGCGCAGTGCCCACACATGATGAACCAGAGCGCATTAAGAAAGCAACTCCTTGCTGTCTCTCTATATGTGGTGCACGTGCTTTTTCTAAAGTAAAGTAGGAACATTAGCTGACCAATTACATGTTATCTATTTTAGTAATATCAGCATCATATCAGATTCGTACTTGAGCAACAAGTTTGGAATTATGAGTGGCACGTTGTTTAGCTTGATGGATTCAGGAGCAGTGCTAAGTAGGTACGATGATGGTACTGAATATAAAGGCATGTCTGCATGCAAGTCGCGTGACTTTTGTCATTTGGGTCATTGGACCATTTCAGGCGGTTGGATGAAGATCCTACGTCTCCTAACCCTTCTTCTACCTCGTCTCTGATTCTTCCCATAAAGAACACCGCACGGGCCGCCGACCGGACCACCGGCCCCCATCGCCTGTGTTCCCTCGCCACCCCCACCCCCAGCCCCGCCCCCACCAGCGTCGAGTTTTCTTCATTCGGCGAGGCCCCACCACCGCCCCCACAACCAAAGTCCCCACCCGAGCCCCTTCGTTCGCACCGGCGAACTCCGTCGAGCTCTGAAAAATCGACTGACCCAATTTTGAAATTTAGTCTACTATGATTTAACTAGTGTGGAATATAAAAGGGGAAAACCATAAGCATTGGGAGTATAGTGTTGAGCTTCCATGGTGGATCTGAAGGTGCAAACCGGACAAAGGAAACTTCGCAACCAATGTTTGCTTTCAACTAGCAAGTAAGTGATGGACAAGAAATCAAAGTAAAGCAGTGGTGATCTATTTTCTTGCTGCGATAAATAAGTTGATCAGATACGAAAGAGTACTGCCTCTGGTGCGGCGCCGTGTATGCATCTTCTGAGAATTTGACGGTGCTGCGGTAGCGATGGCTGTCGGCGGCGTGGAAGCAGATCTAGGAGGGTAGACGGTGGCGGCGGGGCGCGGTGGACGAGACGGTCGTAGGAGCGGCGCCGACAAGGTGGACAACGGAGGGGATGAAGCGAGAGGATGGAATGCAAGGATCCCGGTCCGAAGCCGTGGATGAGAGAGGTCGATCTCTTGTAATGGACGGCGGCGTCGGGGTATCAGCTTCGGCATGGTGGAGGAGGACGGCCGTGGATGGGGTGGCGGGCGGAGGAGGCTGGGGTGGAGAGGGTGTTTTGGTGCCCACGGAGTACGAATGGGGAAATGGAGGTGGAGAGGAAGGGGGGAACCATGTCTTCAGGGCGCGCCTGTCTCAAATGCAAGGAAATTTACAAACTTACCCCCCGTTTCAAATTTCCTACATCACAACAATATTAGTCGGTTGGGGATAGGACGGTAATCTCGCATACACCGAATATTTGCCGACAAGAGTTTGTTTTTGTCGCCCACCGTGTATGAATCAGGGAGGGAGTCGATTTCGGCCAAGGACACACTGTGTTTTGGCGCCCACCATGTATGAATCTGGGTGAGAGGTGGTTATGTCACGTTTGAGTGAAATTACAAACCTACCCCTATCGAAACCTATAGAAATCAAGCAGATAGGCTTTGCATGGCAGGGATAGGCAGTAGTGATTTCCATCTCGCATATTTTGGTTTCGGGCGGTTACTGCGACTTTCCCCACTTTGTTCAAATTTTGCGAGAGTGCACGTTTACCATGCCAACTCAATTCGAATCCCGTTTGTATTCTATTTTTTTCGGGCAAGATCCATTTTCGATTGGAATAAAATTCTATATACATCATTTTTTATATATACTTTCAAAAGCACAACAAAGAATTCTGCTCCTTTATATGTATAATATGATTTACAAATACAATGATCTCAAAATCATAAGGTTGAATTCAAAAAATTAAACCAAATTATATTATACTAAAATGTATGGATCAGTAATATCTACATATTAAATAACATAGATGTTCTCGGAATCATAAGGTTGAATACAATGATCCGAAATATTATTTTATAAGTGGCCGGAAAATGTTCTCGGAATGGGATGAGAGTTGGCGTGCGGTCTTGTTATAGTGTAGGTAGACCTCCTGCCAAGTTTCATCACAATCGGAGTTCATTTGACGCCCCAACGATTAACTATAGCGACATTATAGTCGGCCTCACGTCGGACGTTTTCGGTCTCCGGAAACAGTCGCCGGGCCTCCCTCTCTTCTCTTCTCTCAGCTCGAGACCGTCTACACAGCTCACTACCTACCGCCAGGTCCAACCTAACCTCTCTCGTCAGCCCCCCTAATCCATCCTCCTTCCCCTCTTCGCTTCCGGAGTTGTCCGATGTGACCGCACGGTCCGAAACCCTCTCTGCTCAGTGCATCAAACCCCCTCGCGCGCGCGTCCGAAAAGTTGTCCCGGACCCGACCCGGGCAGTCGTCACCGTTGGATCCAAAACATCCCCAAACATCTACAAAACGTCTCCGTTTTCTTATTTGGACTCCCTAGCTATTTTATCCGCGATCGTCCGTTTGCGATCGTAGGGCCGAGATAGCCCCTAACCTAATATCCACCTGCTATATATGTATCAGTCCAACCCTAAAATCAAGGAAAGCTGTCCCATCCTTCCTCCTTGCGCCGCCACTTGCCAACTCCCACATCGGGATCCTCCCTGATCCCCTCGTCCACCTCGTTTTCCCCGTTGCTCCAATCAGGGCCTCCCCTGCCTTCCCGATCCATCCATCCTTCCAACCACCAGACAGCGCTCAATCCAGGTTGGATCGAGGCCTCGACCTCGCAGGGCGCCGCAGGCCGCGCCCTCCGTCGACTCGGCTGTTAGCGACCACGTCCAGGACCAGGTCGCCCCTCTCCCTGCTCTCCCACTCTCCGTTTCCTTCCCTGGCTTCTCTCCTCTCTACCTCACCCCTCGTTCTCTCCCTGTACCAGGTACAGGAGTTCACCTGCAACCCCGCCAGCATCAAGGAGAAGCTTCGTTGCCGGAGCGCTGCCGCCGGTGGCCACCTCCATCAGGGATGCCATGAACGCCCGCCCTGCAGGAGCTTCGTCCGTTCCTCTACCTCGCTACAGTCGCCCTCTTCTGCGACGAGCACCATGCGCCACCGTGTTTCTTCTGCAAGGCTAGCTCCACAGAGCCGAAGAACACCCTCGCGCCGCTGGAGCTCCATCCCCGCACCCAGACCCGCCAGATCCCGCCGTCCCAGCACCTCCTTGCCGTCCCCTCGCCTGAAGTCACCGCGCCATGGCCCTCTGCCTCGCCTCTGTTCCTTTCGAAGGAGGTAGACGACGCGTCCGGCCGGCTTCGTTGACCCGGCCTCGTTAGGCCTCCCGTGCCAGATCGCTCGGCCTGCATACATCCGGGTGGGCCTCAGCCTGCTGCGTCCTGCATTGGCCTCTTCCACCGACCTGGGCCATAGCCCATGGTGAGAAATCCCCTCCCAGCGCCTGTTCCTGTTAGGCCCGTGACTGGATTCGGCCCAGCGTGTTTTTATTTCCCTGTTGCGATTTAGCTATTTTCCTGAGACTGCAGTTTTTACAGATTAGCCCCTAAACTTCATGCATATAATAACTTAATAACCGTGCATCGGATTAAAACAATTTATATATGAAAGTTGCTTATAATTTTGTCTAGTTTAATAATATGCAACTTTCATCCATGTTTGAAATGTTTAAAATGCTGTTTGGTTAAATTTTGCTCCTATGCCATGTTAAAATGCTTTAATTCATAACTAATTAACCGTAACTCCAAATTTAATAAACTTTATATGTAAATGGGGTAGAATTTTGCCTAGTTTATCTTGGTGACATTGCTTTGCATGTTAAACAACTCTAAAATTATGTTTAGGGCAGAACAGGACCGAACCTAATATATGCCCATGAGGAGTTTCCGGAATTGTTGTTCGTTGCTTCCGGCCTCATTTAACCTTGACTAGATAGGTAGTTTTCATTTGCTTCACCTCTTGCCATGCTAACAACATTTAATCTTGTTGGGTACATAAACGAGAGAGAACTAAATAAGTCATGTGGTTTTTCGTCAATATGCACCGTTGCATAATGAGCTCCATTTAATTTGTAGGATTGTATGTGCACTTTGCCATGCCATGCCTCATTAAACCGGACATGCATCATACTTGTTTGCGCATCGTGCCATGCTTATGTGGTGACTGTTTACTATGTTGTTTGCTTTCTTTCCGGTGTTGCTTCTTCGGGATGGTTCCGATAACGTCGTGTGTTTGAGGATCCGTTCGACTACGTCCGTTTGTCTTCTTCATGGACTCGTTCTTCTTCCTTGCGGGATTTCAGGCAAGATGATCATACCCTCGAAATCACTACTATCTTTTGCTTCGCTAGATGCTCGCTCTTTTGCTATGCCTATGGTGCGATACCTACCACTTGCTTATCATGCCTCCTATATTGTTGAACCAAGCCTCTAACCCACCTTGTCCTAGCAAACCGTA
The DNA here is from genome assembly GCF_018294505.1 of Triticum aestivum. Taxonomy (NCBI): domain Eukaryota; kingdom Viridiplantae; phylum Streptophyta; class Magnoliopsida; order Poales; family Poaceae; genus Triticum; species Triticum aestivum. The sequence goes on along the minus strand of NC_057809.1, from coordinate 9,085,884 downwards.
GTTTGGCTATGTTACCGCTTTGCTCAGCCCCTCTTATAGTGTTGTTACTTGCAGGTGAAGATTGAAGTTTGTTCCTTGTTGGAACATGGAGATGTTGTTCCTCGTTGGAATATGTTTACTTGTTGGGATATCATAATATCTCTTATTTAATTAATGCATCTTTATACTTGGTAAAGGGTGGAAGGCTCGGCCGTATGCCTGGTGTTTTGTTCCACTCTTGCCGCCCTAGTTTCCGTCATATCGGTGTTATGTTCCCGGATTTTGCATTCCTCATGCGGTTGGGTTATAATGGGAACCCCTTGACAGTTTGCTTTGAATAAAACTCCTCCAGCAAGGCCCAACCTTGGTTTTACCATTTGCCACCTAGCCTTTTTCCCTTGGGAGTCGCGCATCCCGAGGGTCATCTTATTTTAACCCCCCGGGCCAGTGCTTGTCTAAGTGTTGGTCCGAAATGGGCAGCCTGCGGGGCCACCTCGGGGAAACTTGAGGGCTGGTTTTACTCGTAGCTTGACCTATCCGGTGTTACCCTGAGAACGAGATATGTGTAGCTCCCATCAGGATGTTGGCGCATCAGGAGGTTTTGCTGGACTTGTTTTACCATTGTCGAGGATGTCTTGGAGTACCGGGATACCGAGTCTGATCGGAATGTCTCGGGAGGAGGTCTATTCCTTCGTTGACCGTGAGAGCTTGTCATGGGCTAAGTTGGGACACCCCTGCAGGGATTTGAACTTTTGAAAGCCATGCCCGCGGTTATGGGCAGATGGGAATTTGTTAATGTCCGGTTGTAGATAACTTGAACCTTAACTTAAGTAAAATGAGTCAACTGCGTGTGTTACCGTGATGGTCTGTTTCCGGCGGAGTCCGGGAAGTGAACACGGTGTTGGAGTTATGCTTGACGTAGGTTGTTTCAGGATCACTTCTTGATCATACTTGTATCGACCGTGCTTTGCCTTCTCTTCTCGCTCTCATTTGCGTATGTTAGCCACCATATATGCTAGTCGCTTGCTGCAGCTCCACCTCATATCTTTTACCTTACCCATAAGCTTAAATAGTCTTGATCGCGAGGGTACGAGATTGCTGAGTCCCTGTGGCTCACAGATACTTCCAAAACCAGCTTGCAGGTGCCGATGAGTCCGTGCAGATGACACAACCAAGCTCAGGCGGAGCTAGATAAAGACCTTGTCCTTTGTATTGTTTCGTTCTATTTGATCAGTAGTGGAGCCCAGTTGGGGTTGATCGGGGACCTTTGTCGCATTTGGGGTTCTTCTTTTATTTTGGTTCCGTAGACGGACCTTGATTGTATTTGGATGTTGTAATGCTTTATTCATGTAATTGTGTGAAGTGGCGATTGTAAGCCAACCATGTATCTCTTTCCCTTATGTATTACATGGGTTGTGTGAAGATTACCTCACTTGCGACATTGCTTTCAATGCGGTTATGCCTCTAAGCCATGCTTCGACACGTGGGAGATATAGCCGCATCGAGGGCGTTACAAGTTGGTATCAGAGCCTTCCCCGACCTTAGGAGCCCCCACTGATTGATCGTTTTTAGCGGCCGAGTTGTGTATAGAAAAATGTTTTGAGTCATTTAGGAATTATATATCAGAGAGTTTAGGAATTCTTTTTACTTCCCAGTCTCCTCATCGCTCTGGTAAGGCATCCTGACGTGGAGTTTTGACTCTTCTCTTCTCGAATTTCACTAATTTTTTTTAGGATCACGCGGGTATCTTGGAATCGTTCCGATGGTTTTATGACGAGAACATTGTCTTGGTGCCTCCTGTCAGGGGTTTTGTGGCAGTGTCCCGGGGAGTTGAGCTCCGAGGTGTTGTCGTCATAATTTTATCGTTGCAGTTCTGGAATACCTGAGTTTAGTACGCCGACATCGAAAATCTCTTTTATGCAGTTCGTTGGTGAGATAACCTCGACGCCACCCAGTACTGGGGCGGGAGTTCGGGAGTATCACCATAACTTGTATAACGGATGCTTTTCGAAGGTTGAGGTAGAGGATTTCCGAAGGTTTCTTGGTTATGTGTTGAAGGATGGATACAGCTGGATGTAGGATTTGCTAGTTTTGGGTGAGATATTATGCTTCCCCTATATCCCCAACACCCGATTGCATAACCGGAAAATTTCAGGAGTTTATAAGTGGGAATTCAAGTAGCTCTTAGGATATCTTTCCGACAGATGTATGATTTGAAATTGGGGTTCGACGTCTAGTGGTCCGCCTATTCACGGTCGGTTTTACAGTGGTCTCGTTGTGTCTTAAAGAGTCCTTGGCTATGCCGACTCGGGGACGCTTCGTATGTCATGTGCACTGCCTTGTACATGATGGTGCTGTACGATCGAGCCCGTGTAGGCCCCACCACGAAAACTTCGGACGAAATCTCTATCATATGTTTGTTCGTCTTATTTTGCAAGCCACTCCTTTGTTTTTGTTTTGGTTTGTGGTATTCGAGTTGCTTCGGAGTCAAATGTGGATTCCATACCTTTCCTAAGCGGTGTTCTCATATTTCTTTGAGAATACAAATTCTTCTCGTTTATTGAGATTGTCATGTCAATCCTTTTTCACCAGTGTGTTTCTCTTCAAGTGGATTCGATCACTTGAACATTTGCAAGATCCAATCTCAGCTCTTCTCAACGGTGTTCGTTTCATTCTCAATGGTGCTTTCCCACCCTCCCTCCCTTGTTTTCTTCAAGGACTCAGATTTCTTAATCGAGTATCCATCTTATTGATGTGAAGCCTCTCCATTCTTTTGCTTCAATATTCTTATCCGGTGATTCTCATGAAGATACTAATGGAGCTTCTACTTCATCATTCTTCTTTCTTTTTATCTTCTCTGGTGGTTTCAAGTCAAGCTTTGTTGACCTTACCCTTTCCTCATTTCAATGTTTTCTCATGCCGGTGCAATTCTTAATCGTTCACCTCTCGCTATTCTATTGTCCTGGAGTGCTAAAGATATCTCAGAAGGCTCGTTTTTTCATTCAAGATCAGTTCAAACTATTCCGAGGTTGTTATCTCATTCAAGCCATTTAACTCAACCGGTGCATTCTCTCTTTTAAATCGTTCTACGGTGTTTTTTTTCAGTGGGCCCTAACCCACAGGTTTTCCCCAGGATCTTACCTGACTCTTCTTATTTCTCAGAGATATCCTCAAATTTCTTGTCAAAGTTTGACGTAAGAATGATTCATCATCAGTCAAATGTCTTCTCCAAGATCTTTCAAATTCTTTTCATCATTGGCTTAACCTCTTCGTTTTGATTCTTCCAGAGTGTCTCAATAATTCATGGTGGTGTTTCTCGTCATCATTCTCAACATTTAAAGACCAAGGAATAATTTTCTCTTCAATCATATCCGTTCTCGTGAAGATTCGTGATTCTAGCTTGTTGCCATCCTCTCATAATTATTTTCGATTGTGGGAATTCTTTTCACCCATCTGGAGCTATTCAAGAGTCTTCTCAGTCTGATTATCCGGAGTCCATCAATTCAGGTTTATTCATTCTCAGCTTTCAGTTATCATTCTCCAATCTTACCGGTGCTTCGTTCAAGTGACCTTTAATCGGCTCGTGATCGCTTCGTTCTCATATATCTAAATTCTCCCAAGCATCTTCATTCATTTGCTAATTCTTCCCGGTGTTTACCTTATCTTCTCTTCGTTCATTTTAATCCTTACGGTGGTTCGTTCAAGATCTCTCTTCCTTGGTTATCGTATCAATTTATTCGTTGTTTCATTTTTCTGGTGGTTCGTTGAAGACCTTCTCAAGTTGACGTTATATCTCTTTTAATCCTTTCTATGAGAATAAGTAGTATGCCAAATCCATTGATTGTCATCAATTTAATTGGTGAAGGATAAGCATAATGTAATTCTTATTCTTGTTTCATCCAAGTGGTTAATTCCCTATTCCGGAGGTTCATCAAAATTCTTGATCTCAATTGTTCATCTTATCTTTGTCCCGGAGTTCCTACCTCTCGCAATTATATCACCACGGAGATCCATCTAAATCATTACAAGGTTTCACCTTGTGTTTTCAACTTCTCTTCCTTTTCGTTATCTTTTGTTTACCGGAGTTCTTCATGAAGGTTCTACATGATGGATTCTTCAAGGATTTAATCCCTTCTTGAAGTTTTCATCGAGATTCTTTTCCAAGAAGCTCAAGCTTTCTTCATATTGTAATCCAGAGTGCAATTTTTCTCCCATATCGTTGGAGGTGGTATTATGTCATTCTTGATAATTTGAATTCATGTTTCATGATTCACATGTTGTCATGAACGAGATATTTTAAATCCATCAATCTCTTCATTGCTATTACCTTGGGTTATATTTCACCTAAAGCCTTCCCTAAGGATTGTTGCTATTATGGTGCTCATAAATGATCCAAGCTCTTCATTTGTCCTTTTCCGGTGCGACATACTTTCTCGTCAATTTGTTCATATCAACCCAATTCTTTTCCCACGAGTGGCAGGTTGTCACCTCATATTTTGAGATGTCTTCTATAAGTCCATATCAAGCTTTTCTTTTCATTGTTGGTTTTCCAACAACTCCATTCTAGCATACTTTTTCCGGAGGCATTGTGATGTTGCTATCCTCAACCCATCTTCTCGCTTTGTCAGGGCCATGTTTTGATCATGTTTATCCATTTAACCGGAGGGTCGTGCCCTCTTTTCAAGTTCTATCACCTTATCAAGTTCTTATTCTATTCCTTTCTTTTCAACCGGAGTGCTGCCCGAATTTGGTCTTCCGTGCTCCCCTCCCTTAACCGGAGTGTTTTTCAATATATATCTTCCCTTCAACCTCAAGGTTTTTTCGCAATGTTCTTTGTCCCTCTTCTCTAACGGAGTGTTTTTCAACTTTGTTCTTCCTCGTTGTTTTATTTCTTCCAATTTGTTCAACCTCTCAAGGTTCTGTGGTTTCACTCGTTCGTCAAAGAAGCAACTTAGTTTTTACCTCTCCTCTCTTCTCTTCCGTTGTTCCTCCGGTGCCATTCTAGATCTCGGGATGAGATCCTCTCGTAGTGGTGGAGTGTTGTAATGCCCCGAGACCGATGTGCCAGGTGTCCTCCAGTTATTCGCTGTTGTTGCGTTGTCATTCGCTTGCGTGTTGCATCTTACCATGTCATCATGTGCATTGCATCATCATGTTTTCAAAACTTGCATCCGTCCCGGCCTCCTCGTTTTCTCCGTTGTCCGTTCTAAGCCCAGACACACTTGCACGCGCCCACGGCATGTCCGAAATATTATTTTATAAGTGGCCAGAAAATGTTCTCGGAATGGGATGAGAGTTGGCGTGCAGTCTTGTTATAGTGTAGGTAGACCGCCTGCCAAGTTTCATCACAATCGGAGTTCGTTTGATGCCCCAACGATTAACTATAGCGACATTATAGTCGGTCTAACGTCGGACGTTTTCGGTCTCCGGAAATAGTCGCCGGGCCTCCCTCTCTTTTCTTCACTCAGCTCGAGACCGTCTACACAGCTCACTACCTACCGCCAGGTCCAACCTAACCTCTCTCGTCAGCCCCCCTAATCCATCCTCCTTCCCCTCTTCGCTTCCGGAGTTGTCCGATGCGACCGCACGGTCCGAAACCCTCTCTGCTCAGTGCATCAAACCCCCTCGCGCGCGCGTCCGAAAAGTTGTCCCGGACCCGACCCGGGCAGTCGTCACCGTTGGATCCAAAACATCCCCAAACATCTACAAAACGTCTCTGTTTTCTTATTTGGACTCTCTAGCTATTTTATCCGCGATCGTCCGTTTGCGATCGTAGGGTCGAGATAGCCCCTAACCTAATATCCACCTGATATATATGTATCAGTCCAACCCTAAAATCAAGGAAAGCTGTCCCATCCTTCCTCCTCGCGCCGCCACTTGCCAACTCCCACATCGGGATCCTCCCTGATCCCCTCATCCACATCGTTTTCCCCGTCGCTCCAATCAGGGCCTCCCATGCCTTCCCGATCCATCCATCCTTCCAACCAGCAGACAACGCTCAATCCAGGTTGGATCGAGGCCTCGACCTCGCAGGCCGCCGCAAGCTGCGCCCTCCGTCGAATCGGCTGCCGGCGACCACGTCCAGGACCAGGTCGCCCCTCTCCCTGCTCTCCCACTCTCTGTTTCCTTCCCTGGCTTCTCTCCTCTCTACCTCACCCCTCGTTCTCTCCCTGTACCAGGTACAAGAGTTCACTTGCAACCCTGCCGGCGTCAAGGAGAAGCTTCGTTGCCGGAGCGCTGCCGCCGGTGGCCACCTCCATCAGGGATGCCATGGACGCCCGCCCTGCAGGAGCTTCGTCCGTTCCTCTGCCTCCTACACTTGCCCTCTTCTGCGACGAGCACCATGCGTCGCCATGTTTCTTCTGCAAGGCCAGCTCCACTGAGCCGAAGACCATCCTCGCGCCGCTGGAGCTCCATCCCCGCACCCAGACCTGCTAGATCCCGCCGTCCCAGCACCTCCTTGCCGTCCCCTCGCCTGAAGTCGCCACGCCATGGCCCTCTACCTCGTCTGTGTTCCTTTCGAAGGAGGTAGACGACGCGTCCGGCCGGCTTCGCTGACCCGGCCTCGTTCGGCCTCCCATGCCAGATCGCTCGGCCTGCATACATCCGGGTGGGCCTCAGCCTGCTGCGTCCTGCATTGGCCTCTTCCACCGACCTGGGCCATAGCCCATGGTGAGAAATCCCCCTCCCAGCTCCTGTTCCTGTTAGGCCCGCAACTAGATTCGGCCCAGCGTGTTTTTATTTCTCTGTTGCGATTTAGCTATTTTCCTGAGACTGCAGTTTTTACAGATTAGCCCCTAAACTTCATGCATATAATAACTTAAAAACCGTGCATCGGATTAAAACAATTTATATATGAAAGTTGCTTATAATTTTGTCTAGTTTAATAATATGCAACTTTCATCCATGTTTGAAATGTTTAAAATGTTGTTTGGTTAAATTTTGCTCCTATGCCATGTTAAAATGCTTTAATTCATAACTAATTAACCGTAACTCCAAATTTAATAAACTTTATATGTAAATGGGGTAGAATTTTGCCTAGTTTATCTTGGTGACATTTCTTTGCATGTTAAACAACTCTAAAATTATGTTTAGGGCAGAACAGGACCGAACCTAATATATGCCCATGAGGAGTTTCCGGAATTGTTGTTCGTTGCTTCCGGCCTCATTTAACCTTGACTAGATAGGTAGTTTTCATTTGCTTCACCTCTTGCCATGCTAACAACATTTAATCTTGTTGGGTACATAAATGAGAGAGAACTAAATAAGTCATGTGGTTTTTCGTCAATATGCACCGTTGCATAATGAGCTCCATTTAATTTGTAGGATTGTTTGTGCAATTTGCCATGCCATGCCTCATTAAACCGGACATGCATCATACTTGTTTGCGCATCGTGCCATGCTTATGTGGTGGTTGTTTACTATGTTGTTTGCTTTCTTTCCGGTGTTGCTTCTTCGGGTTGGTTCCGATAACGTTGTGTGTGTGTGAGGATCTGTTCGACTAGGTCCGTTTGTCTTCTTCATGGACTCGTTCTTCTTCCTTGCGGGATTTCAGGCAAGATGATCATACCCTTGAAATCACTACTATCTTTTGCTTCGCTAGATGCTCGCTCTTTTGCTATGCCTATGGTGCGATACCTACCACTTGCTTATCATGCCTCCTATATTGTTGAACCAAGCCTCTAACCCACCTTGTCCTAGCAAACCGTTGTTTGGCTATGTTACCGCTTTGCTCAGCCCCTCTTATAGCGTTGTTAGTTGCAGGTGAAGATTGAAGTTTGTTCCTTGTTGGAACATGGAGATGTTGTTCCTCGTTGGAATATGTTTACTTGTTGGGATATCACAATATCTCTTATTTAATTAATGCATCTATATACTTGGTAAAGGGTGGAAGGCTCGGCCGTATGCCTGGTGTTTTGTTCCACTCTTGCCGCCCTAGTTTCCGTCATATCGGTGTTATGTTCCCGGATTTTGTGTTCCTCACGCGGTTGGGTTATAATGGGAACCCCTTGACAGTTCGCTTTGAATAAAACTCCTCCAGCAAGGCCCAACCTTGGTTTTACCATTTGCCACCTAGACTTTTTCCCTTGGGAGTCGCGCATCCCGAGGGTCATCTTATTTTAACCCCCCCGGGCCAGTGCTTGTCTAAGTGTTGGTCCGAAATGGGCAGCCTGCGGGGCCACCTCGGGGAAACTTGAGGGCTGGTTTTACTCGTAGCTTGACCTATCCGGTGTTGCCCTGAGAACGAGATATGTGCAGCTCCCATCAGGATGTCGGCGCATCGGGCGGTTTTGCTGGACTTGTTTTACCATTGTCGAGGATGTCTTGGAGTACCGGGATACCGAGTCTGATCGGAATGTCTCGGGAGGAGGTCTATTCCTTCGTTGACCGTGAGAGCTTGTCATGGGCTAAGTTGGGACACCCCTGCAGGGATTTGAACTTTCGAAAGCCGTGCCTGCGGTTATGGGCAGATGGGAATTTGTTAATGTCCGGTTGTAGATAACTTGAACCTTAACTTAAGTAAAATGAGTCAACTGCGTGTGTTACCGTGATGGTCTCTTTCCGGCGGAGTCCGGGAAGTGAACACGGTGTTGGAGTTATGCTTGACGTAGGTTGTTTTAGGATCACTTCTTGATCATACTTGTATCGACCGTGCTTTGCCTTCTCTTCTCGCTCTCATTTGCGTATGTTAGCCACCATATATGCTAGTCGCTTGCTGCAGCTCACAGATACTTCCAAAACCAGCTTGCAGGTGCCGATGAGTCCATGCAGATGACGCAACCAAGCTCAGGAGGAGCTCGATGAAGACCTTGTCCTTTGTGTTGTTTCGTTCTAGTTGATCAGTAGTGGAGCCCAGTTGGGGTCGATCGGGGACCTTTGTCGCATTTTGGGTTCTTATTTTATTTTGGTTCCGTAGACGGACCTTGATTGTATTTGGATGTTGTAATACTTTATTCATGTAATTGTGTGAAGTGGCGATTGTAAGCCAACTATGTATCTCTTTCCCTTATGTATTACATGAGTTGTGTGAAGATTACCTCACTTGCGACATTGCTTTCAATGCGGTTATGCCTCTAAGTCGTGCTTCGACACGTGGGAGATATAGCCACATCGAGGGCATTACACATTGCTAGTAGTTATTATAATTTTTTGGACACCAGACAAACGGTGGAGTACATATACTAAGAGAAGAGGCGCACACACGCAGTCGGTCTCTCGCTGTCTCGCACACATGAGTGTTACGTAAAGGCAACGTTAACAAATAAACCCTAAAACCCTAGGTGCATGATTGCTGCATTCGCGGGTACCGGGTACGTGGTGGAGCGCACCTTTGTAGGAATAGTCAGCTCGCGTGATAATTTGATCTGTAGGAGTTGATGGTCGGGACCACAGGTGAACGACTTGGAGGCGGTGGCTCGCCAATTGCCACGGATCGAGTAGCCATGTTTAAAATATCATTTTTAGCGGGGTTAAGAGTTCGATTTTCATTGCCGCGTTATAAGTACTAAGTAGTTTTCAGAACGATTGGTATGGAGCGAAAATGGAATTCATAGTACTACGTACCTCCTTGGCGTATGGTTGTATGGGTTTATGTTGCAAGATGTTGAACCTGGTAGTTCTAGGGCAAATACTATGGTTTAGATTTAGATGTTAGTTTTCAGTAATGAAAATCGGAAGGACCACAGGTGAACGACTTGGAGATGTTGAAACTATTGAACATGCATAGGAAGCGAGAAAGGCATGCTTTCACCATCACGGATCCATGTGTGTAGATGACGAAGAACTCATCGCTGGTGATGGCTCTAACCTGATACTCAGCGGCGACCATGGAGATTTGGGAGGCCATGGATTTTGGAGGAGGGTTAGGAGAAGTTGAACTGGTGTAATGTGAAAGGACGGGACGACTGGGAGTGAACTGTTGTAAGGTACTGTACTAGTAGAAGACGGGGACGAGTAGGGTGTGCGAACAGCATGGGGTTGCTGGCATGCCCGGTGGATAAACGGCTGCAAGCCCCCAAAGAGTTCTCGAGAACTATGCGGGACCCACTGGATGTCATGTCTACTAGACCCATATCGTAGGCCTAACGGTATAGCTTCTGCCTGTTTGCATGCCATGCCGGCATGTGGGTAACTTCAATTAATTCCGTCAACCATCGCGCCTCCCACGACCTTCGCCTCCCTTGCACGGTCGCGCCATTTGAGACTTCGACCGGCTATAAATTAGCAATTTTTTTCCTACTCCGCATGCATGATACTCCCTCTGGTCCTTTTTACTTCCGTCAACCGTCTGCAAAGTGTTTGACCAAATTTATACTAAAAATATCAATATCTACAACACTAATTATAATGAGTATAAGAACTACTATTAGATGAGTTAGATGAGTTAAAGATTCTAATCCTGAACTAACCCTGAAGTAACTCTAGCGAAAGAGGTGTTTGGATGACAGGGTTAGATGGAGCACGGATACGGCGAGGTGCCTTCATGGGCGGTGCGAGAGGGAGGGAGGGAGGGAGGGAGGGAGAGGACGAGAAGCTTCGAGGAAGTGGGGAGGGATCTGCTGCAGGGAGAGCGAGAGAAAAACGTGTTTTTTAGTGTCCCGAGAAGAACTACTCCCTCCGTCTAGGTGTGTAAGTCACCTTACGAAAACCAAATAATCTCAAAACACTTAGGCACCATACATTAACTCCCTCCTCGTTTCTTGTTTTGTGACATATCAACCAATAAGAGATGTGGGCCGTGCATGCTTTCAATGACTTGAGACTGCCAAACATGACATGCATTAGTTAGTTCATTGCATGCAATGCTATTAATTAGCAAAAAGACATTAAGTTTTCTCGTTTTCCTCTCCACCTTGGTCGCGGTGCACAACATAAGATGACTTACACACCTAGACGGAGGGAGTAACCCAAATAAGCACCTCTTGGGTGGGTTAGATTTTTTTTTTGGGTTAGTTGAGTTCAAACTAACCCAAACTAACTCTAACACATGGATCCAAACAGGGCCAAGGTTAGCTATTAGAGTACTAGTACCTCCCTTCTAGTTTAAAGGGCTCGATTCAAAATTTTCACCTACTCTTAGCAAGATAGAGGCGGTGGAATAGTTTTTGTAGTTCTTCACAAAAAAAATGTGTTTACCAATGCATGCATGAACACTAGTTACTCTAACCCCCTCTCTTCTTTAATTCTTTGCCACATGATACCAACTAAGATACCACCATTATGGCCAGACTTAATCATCGCATGCAATAATTTACTGCACCTTGAAATATGAACAAGTGCGGGGTGTGTACGTTTTTAATGACTTAAGACTATACCTAGCCCGACATGCAAGATGAGACTTATTATGCACCATTCCCCATACCTGTAGGAAGCCCGTTTCTCTCCAAATCTTTTCCTCTCCATGTGTGGAAATAATATGCCTGCCAGACTCTCCTTCTCCCTCCGGAGGTCCCACCACTCCATCCCGTGTGGAAAAAAATCTGCATGCATGACTCTCCTCCCCCCGCGCTCGTCCAATCCATTGTGACCAGCAATATTTCCACCCCTTCCCTCCTCCGTAATTTACTCCAACAAATATGCCCATGTAGCTGTTACTTAACTGCAGGTGCATTGGGTCACTGACATATGGGCCCAACAGGGGTCTGGCCCACATGTCAGTGATGCAATTGGACCTGCAGTTAAGTCAGTGCAGCTCAGTCCATATCTTATTTAGGTGTGCCATTGCTCGCTATAAATACTGCGCCTCCCACAACATCGCTATCTCCTCCCCCTCCCTCTCACGTCGACCACCATGGCATCGCCCCTCCCAAGCCCTAGGCGCCCTCGCTACATTGAGCGGGTCGAGGAGGACGCGTCGGCGTTCCGCTCCTCGCCGCGACGCGACGCGTCGCCATTCTGTTCCTCGTCGCCACTAGTCGAGGAGGACGTGTCGGTGTTCCGCTCCTTGCCGCGACGCGTCGAGGTCGACGCGTTGGCGTTCCCAATCTTGCAAGCACGCGCGTCGGAGGACGCGTCGGCTCCCCGCTACGAGGAGAACGCCGCGCCGCCCGCCGAGCCCCCCAGCCTTGAGGAGCTTTGGAAAGAAATGGATGTCGCCTTGTGGGAGGCTTTGCCTCCAGCAGAGCGCGCCAAAATAGAGGCAGAGAAGAAGGCCGAGGAAGAGAAGCGCACCGCGGAACAAGCTGCCTGACAGGCCTATGCCGCATCCGAGAGAGTCAGGCAATTGGCTCTTTGGCAGAAGGCTCGTGCGAGGGCCGTGAGGGTGGCGGAGGACGCCCGTGCCGAAGCCCTGAGTGTAGTCGGGCCCAAGCGCCTCATCTACGCTTGACGGTATGTGGACTGGGTGCACGCTTCCAATGAGGATGAGTACCTGCTGGCACCGGATCACCACACCGGTGAGATCGCGCTCGCCTGCTGGCAAGCCGCCAATCAACACCTCGCGAGTTACGAGGGTGAGGAAGAGGCGTTGTGTCAGCGCGCTGGGAAACGGCCACACACCAGGGCACCCGTGGCTCGCTGCAAGCACTCCTGCGAGCGCCATGGCTTTTAGTAGGAGTATAATTTTTGTTTCGTAAGGCGATCTCATTACTTTTGGGACGCAAATAATAAATCCCGAACATTCAGGAATTATTAGCGTCCTTAATTAAGTATGTAAAAAGGAAAGTTTGGAAACCTTGTGTATTCATACGCATTTTGCAAGTACGTGCATATAGCACAAACTTTACTATATACTATCGCACTACACGTCTCTCTCTCTATATGCTTGCAGACTGTGCTACTCCCTCCGTCCAGGTCAATAAGTCATCTTTGGTTGTGCACCGTGACCAAGAATGATGGAAGACTTATACACCTAGACGGAGGGAGTACTACTATTACTTATGTACGTGCAAATGCACGTTTTAATATTACGATGTGGTTTTTGTAAAAGTAGAAAAATAACACTAGTCAAGCTTGTGAAACGATTCAATGCAAAACAAATGCAAAAATGCTCGTTTGATTGTTTACTTTTAGCTTCCTTCTCTGTGGTTATTTCTCTATCATACTTTGTACGGAGTATCTCACTGGTCGGAAAGGCATGCAAATTCCCAAACCGCTTCCTACACCCTGTATCGAAATTTTTGCCTAACAAGTTGTGCCGTGCAATTGAAATTCCAACTTGAGTACTACTACTAGTAGGAGTACCAGGGGCCAGTTCTTTTAGGCTTCTAGATTAGTAATCCCATAACTACTACCTCCGTCCTGGTTTATTGGTCCCCATTGTAATCTGTGTCAAATTTTGATCATAAATTTAACTAATGAAATGTTATCTTTGGTCAAATTTTAGCACAAATTACAATGGTGAGGAATAAACTAGAACGGAGGTACTACAAGTAGTAGTAGTTTAGAAGCCCAAATATATGAGTGAGGGGCCTTAATGTTACTCTCCACTGTGACTAGTCTTATGAGAAAAGCTGGGGAAGCCGCCAAAAGAACTGGCCCTAGGAGTAGTAGCTAGGGATTGAGTGTGCGAGATGAACCGGAGGAAGTAAATGCAGAGAGATGAAATGCAAAAAATACGAAGGGATGTGATGGTTGCTTGTCCGTTTATTTTACCAAGTGAAAGGATCGATATGGTTGACTAGAGGGGGGGGGTGAATAGGCAACTAACAATTTTTAGCTTTTCTTTACCAAATTAAAGTTTGCATCAAAGTAGGTTGTCTAGTTGTGCAACTAAGTGAGCAACCTATATGATGCAACAACAACAAGCACACAAGCAAGCACGGGAAGTAACACTAAAAAGCTTGCGCAAGTAACGGTGCGAGATAACCAAGAGTGGAGCCGGTGAAGATGAGGATGTGTTACCAAAGTTCCTTCCTTTTGAGGGGAAGTACGTCTCCGTTGGAGCGGTGTGGAGGCACAATGGTCCCGAAGAAGCCACTAGGGCCACCGTATTCTCCTCACGCCCTCACACAATGCGAGATGCCGTGATTCCACTATTGGTGACCTTGGAGGCGGCAACCGGACCTTTACAAACAAGGTTGGGGCAATCTCCACAACTTAATCGGAGGCTCCCAACAACACCACGAAGCTTCAACACAATGGACTATGGCTCCATGGTGACCTCAACAATCTAGGGTTCTCAAACACCCAAGAGTAACAAGATCCGCTAGGGATTGGTGGGGGAATCAAATTTCTATTGGTGGAAGTTTAGATCGGGGCCTTCTCAACCAATCCCGAGCAAATCAACAAGTTTGATTGGCTAGGGAGAGAGATCGGGCCAAAATGGAGCTTGGATCATTAATGGAGCTTTTGGGGGAAGAGGTAAGTCAACGAAGAAGAAGAGGACCCCCTTTTATAGAAGGGGATCCCATCCAACCGTTACCTCCAAAACAGCCCCGCAGAGGGCGGTACTACCGCAGGGGGCAGCGCTACTACCGCTGGACCCAACGGTACTACCGCTCCGCCATGCGGTACTACCGTGTGGTACAGGAGCCGAGCCCAGTGCAGTACTGCCGTGGTGGTAGGACGGTACTACCGCTCTCGAGCGGTACTACCGCTTCTACTACCACTGCAAGTACCGCACAACCCGACACGAGAGGTGACCCCCTTGAGTCGACGCGGAAGGAGCCCGGTACCGCAGTGGTACTGCGGCTGAGACCCACAAGCGGTACTACCGCTGGGTACCGCGGTACTACTGCTTGGACCCAAAACCGCACACTAACAAGGGAAAGAGCACTCCATTTAAGCGGAATGGCTCAGAAGGTGAGGAAAGTATGTGTACGTGTTGATTCCACCCAAGCCTTACCAAAGCGGACCCCCTCTTGCTAGTACGGTGACTCCTACGAAACTAGTCCACCAAACAGGAAACGAAAGAGCTACACCGTCTTGAATAACACTCCGAGGGGAAAGAAATTGTCTCGTTCCAAAGGATGAATCTCTGAAATGCTCAACGCACACGATTAGTACGCAAGCATGTTGTCATGAATCACCAAAACTACATTAAGAGAGATATGCCTTAACAATCTCCCCCTTTTTGGTGGATTGATGACAACAAGGGATTTGCACAGGGATAAGACATGAAAGTAAAGATACCGAGAACTACAAAATATAGACGGGCTCCCCCTGAATGTGTGCACCTAGTTAGAAGTGCCTTTGGAATTCAAGACACACACATATTAGGATCAACACTCCCCCTATATTTTATAGTCCAACAACCTAAGCATAGGAAACATGAGAGCAGGGCATATAACAGGATAAGCATGCAACTCATAAGATACCAAAGTACTAGATAGACATAGATACTGAAGATAAAGATAAGGTAGCATATGTCTCACACCATATGTCTAGAACTTAGGTCTCTGTCGGTGTCAAAACCGGCGGATCTCGGGTAGGGGGTCCCGAACTGTGCGTCAAGGCCGGATGGTAACAGGAGACAAGGGACACGATGTTTTTACCTAGGTTCGGGCCCTCTCGATGGAGGTAATACCCTACTCCTGCTTGATTAATATTGATGATATGGGTAGTACATGAGTAGATGTACCACGAGATCAAGGAGGCTAAACCCTAGAAGCTAGCCTATGGTATGATTGTTGTATATGGAGTTGATGTCCTACGGACTACAACCCTCCAGTTTATATAGACACCAGATAGGGTTAGGGTTACACAGAGTCGGTTACAATGGTAGGAGATCTTGAATATCCGCATCGCCAAGCTTGCCTTCCACGCCAAGGAAAGTCCCATCCGGACATGGGACGAAGTCTTCAATCTTGTATCTTCATAGTCCTGGAGTCCGGCTGAAGGTATAGACCGGCTACCCGAACACCCCCTAATCCAGGACTCCCTCAGTAGCCCCTGAACCAAGCTTCAATGATGACGAGTCCGGCGCGCAGATTGTCTTCGGCATTGCAAGGCGGGTTCCTCCTCCAAGTCCTTCATAGAAGATTGTAGACACCAAGAGTAGTGTCTGGCTCTGCAAAATAAGTTTCCACATATTGCCATAGAGAGAATGATATAAACACAAATCAAATCTGCTGACGTATTCCGCAGTGCGTCATCACACTACGGCCAAGTCCTTTACTCAAATCGTTTTTACTTTTCCACCTCAGCATGTTTTGCGAGGCGGTTTCCTTGGCACGTCTTGTCAAAGCAGAGATCGTGTACCCCCTTTACGGGATTCTCATCAATACAGACGTGGGTAACCCAACCGCGCCATTTATCACGGCGCTTGGGAGGCAAGCGAGTTTTACTAGGCTCGTGGGGACACACAACCGCATCCGCCCATATAAGGGGATAAGGATCCACCTTTTTACCTACGCCTTCTTCCTCCTTTGCCTATCCATCTCCTGCGCACTCGAGCTCCAGCGCCCAAGCCCGCACTTCCCACCTCAACCTTCTCCAGCAATGTCCGGAGTGGGAGGCAAGTGGATGGTCTCCTCCGCTATGGAGGGCCAAGTCAAGAAGCTAAGGAAGGCCGGATACCTGTCTAAGGACATCGCGCACCGGCTTCCCAAAAAGGGGAAGCTTCTCCCCACCCCAAGGCCCCATGAGAGGGTAGTATTTCTTCCCCACTTCCTCCGCGGACTGGGTTTTCCACTCCACCCATTTGTCCGGGGGCTCATGTTCTACTACGGCCTGGATTTCCACGATCTGGCCCCGAACTTCATCCTCAACATCTCGGCGTTTATCGTTGTGTGTGAGGCTTTCCTCCGCGTCCGCCCTCATTTCGGCCTCTGGCTCAAGACCTTCAATGTCAAGCCCAAGGTGGTGCACGGCAGCTAGGCGGAGTGCGGAGGCGCCATGGCGGGCAAGATGGCCAACGTCCTATGGTTCGAGGGCTCTTTTGTGGAGACCCTAAAGGGGTGGCAATCCGGGTGGTTTTACATCACCGAGCCATGCGATCCATACTGGATCGCAGCCCCCGAGTTCCGATCCAGACCCCCCACGCGGCTTATGTCCTGGAAAGAGACGGGCCTGTCGTGGGGTGACGAAAAAGAGGTGACCGGATTGCAAACATGCATCCAGTCCCTGGTGAACAAGCCAATCCGGCTTGTTAATGTAATCCAGGTTATGCTCGTCCGCCGGATCCTCCCGTGCCAACAACGGGATTTTAATCTGTGGGAGTTCGACCCGGTGCAGCACCAAACCCTTAGCAGGCTCTTCGACACGACATACGAAGATGCCTGGAAGGTGCTATTCAAGGGTGCCGAGGCTCCCGCATCCGCTTCCGAGGACCGCGGATACAGCTCGCAGCGTCACGCTAGTGAGGTAAGCTATCTTCACCTTTTACAGGATGTTAAGCTTTTTTTCATAGTTTGACTCTATGCGGGATCTAAACTCCCTTACCTTTGACAGGCTTGGCGAGCGATATCCGGACCGATTAACTGTCCGGCTCCGCTGCCCGAAGACCCAGCCCCAGCTCTACTAGTGAAGTTGCTGGTTCCGGCGCCTTATGTGGTGCCGGAGAAGAAGGCCAAGAAGAAAAAGACCACGGGGACTCGAAAGAGTGCCCGTAACGTGGTGGTGTCGGACTCGTCATCCGACGAGTCCGAGACGCCCTCTTCCCGTGAAAACGAGGAGGAAGAAGAAAACTCTCCCCCCCCCAGCGGAGAAAGGAGAGAAGAGGAAGGCCGCCCCAACGGGGGAGGCCGAGGGGTCAAGGAAAAGGAAGACCCCTCCGCCGGACTACTCCCCCGACGCCGAAGAGGGCGGAGAGGAGTGGCCAAGCGGGGCCAAGCGTCCGGCGAAATCGTAAGTTCGGATATCAGAGTAACTCATGATGTTCCTTTGTTGCACAGCTTTCCCTAATGTCGAACGTAATTATGCAGCCCACCCCGGGCCGAATTCAACGAATCGTCGGGCGGCTCCCTGGACTCATCGGACGTGAACTCAGTTCCGCTCGCTGTCTCCCCCCGCACTGCAGACGACGCCGAAGTGGCGTCGTGACAAGCTCCGGGGCAGGAGGAGGTGGTCCCGGAGGAGCCGCAAGGCAACCTCCCGGACTCCAGGAGTGAAGGGGATAAGGCCCCCCAGGGATCCAAGTCCGGCTTTGTGCCGGACACCGCGCCAGAATCTTCCACAGTTCCAGACCGCGGTAGGCGAACTCCTTCCAAGAGGAGCAAGCCTTCTGAGCCGGCGGCCTTCGTCCAACCGGAGGTGCCGGACAATCTGCTGGAGGTGCTCGACGGCGCCTCCATCGACGAGGGGCACCAAACTATTATGAGTACGGTGATCCAGAAGGATCAGTCCGTCAAGAGCGGACTAACTGAAGCTTGCGCTAGCCTTCTAACAGGCTTCGAGGTAAGTAAAAATATGTAAAAATATTACCGCATAGACAGTAGCCCCTGATGCTCTGTTTGGCGTTCGGAAAGAAAAGCCGAATAGAGGATCTATTAAATATCGCAGGAGTCTAACAAAAAAGAGTCAATATGCGTATGCAGGCTTCGCTGCTATCCACCGCCGCACTGACTGCGGAGGTGGGTGTCCTGAAGCAGGACCTCGAGCGGACCGAGCAAGAGCTCGGCCTTGCCAAGCGGCGGCTCGAGGAGAAAGAAGGTAAGAAATACCTTACAGAAAAAGTGCCTATAAAAAGGCGTGATTGCAAAAAGATAACAGGATTGTACTGCTTATTGTAGGGGCCACGACTGAGGTGGCAACCCTTAAGCAGGCGATGTCTAAGGCCGAAAAGAAAATGGCCGCGGAGCGCACCGAGCGAGACAGACTTGGGGCTCAGGTCGGCGAGGTTCAGCAAGAGCTTCAGGCTCTCATGAAAAAACATGAGAGTTTGGAGCTTGAGTCAAAGGTGCAAGCATCCGAGCTCGCAACAGCCCTTGAGACTGCCAAGTCTGCCAAGGCCGAAGCCCAAAAGGCCCTCCAAGAGTTGGAGGAGATGAGGAAGATAGCAGCGGGTAAGGCATTCTTTATGCAAAGCAGAAATATAAAAGTAAACTACTTGTTACTTACCCGAATCCGGAGCTCTCCAGGGGCATTCGCAGATCTTCCCCGCAACGTATCTGACGCTGCTGCATTCTACCAAGCTGAAGAGGGCAGCTCGACGGAGAAGGTGTTCTGGTCTCAGTATTCTGAGGCCGGACACCCTGTGCCCTTGAGCGACCAGCTGAAACAGCTGGTCGAGCTCCACAAGGCGGCCGAACAGGCCATGAAGGGCTTCATAGTTCGGCTGTGGCCCGGAGAGGCCCTGCCTGGGAGCTATTTCGGGCTGGTGCGGCAGCTGGTGGAGGCCTGTCCGAGGCTCGAGGTCATCAAGCGCTCCGTCTGCATCGAAGGTGCCCGTCGGGCCCTTGCCCATGCAAAGGTGCACTGGGGTAAGCTGGACGGTGAGAAGCTTGTCAAGGACGGGCCGCCGCCGGGGAAGGAGCATCGCAAGCCCAAGAACTACTACAAGGATGTTCTTGCAGGTGCCCGCCTTGTGGCGGATGAATGTACCAAGGATGTGATTTTTGAATGAACTCGCTCATGTTTATCCTGTGCGCTGAAAACTTGTTCATATGCGCTAAGCAATGCTTATTGAATTTAAAATATTACTTTCTGTGCGGCCGTTTATCAAAAAATTGAGAGATGGCCAGTCGTCGGCTTCTGCCCCCATGCCACTAGTGCTGGGGTGTTCGGGATAAACCTGAGCGCTCTTTTTCCCATAGTTGGGTCCTTCGAGGGAGGCGCTCAGCACAACGAACCAGGCAATCGGACTATAATGCTTGAACACTCTCACTTAGCCATAGAACTCTATAATTTTAAATTTCGGCGAAGCCCCTAGTTCGGAAGACCGAGTTCGGGGCGCTATCCACGCCTTGGCCGGACAAAGCCAGCTCCTCGCTCGAAGCGGCATAAGTCTTTAGGGACTCGAAAAACCTCTCGAACAGCGACCGGTCTCTCGCCTCATCATGACAGTCAGTTTTAGCTTTCTCCACTGAGGTGCTTAACCCAGCTGAACCGGGGCACAATCGCAGTGGTTCTCCTAGTGCTACCTTAGCCGATATAGCGGAACGTAAGGCACCAAAACATAGGAGCCGGGCAAACCCAACTATTGACCCAAATCATGATTCGGAGCCGATGCATATAGTGCTATAAGTTCGGGGTGCCGCACTTGTGAAAGTGTACGGACTTCTCACACCATAATGAGGGGTACTGAAGCCCCTGGCGTGTTTGCCGTACCATGGTGTACGGGTGCAATCATGTCATTTAATAAACATATATGTGAAAAGAGGATAATGCAAAAATTAGACAAAAAGCTATGCATTGTTTATAGAGAGGCTATTTATCAAAGCCGAACGATACAAATAGTGCGATAAGCAAAAAGATATTGGACTATTTAACATGTCCTGACCAGGGGCAGGCCGCGGAATTGTATTCAAAACAGGTATACCGCTCGTAATAGAGACCACCTGGGAGTTCCAAAATGCGGCATGGCTTGTCTGCCTCCCTGGATCTTGCATCGTTTGTGCGGCAGTCGAATTGCTGAACAGGTCGTCCGAAGTATGGAGTCCTGAAAGTAAGAAAAAATTAAAAAAAGAATCCGGCAGCCCCTAGTACGTTTTAAGCCGTATTTTGGGCGTGCCGTTATTGTGCCCCTTCCCCTGTGCCCATGGTATTTCAACGGCGTAGTTATGTACGCGAGGCACTGGTTTCGCTATGTTGCGAGAGCTGGGGTTGGGGCCGCATTGCTACGCTTGCTTAGAACGTGCCGGGCGGTCCTGCTGTGGGTTACTCCGGGCGCGCTTGGCGGTGTCTGGCTTTTTAACGGCCGGACTGGAGAATTGCCTAAGAAGGCTACTTTGTACTTCCGCTGCGAGAGCCGCCGTGTGCTCCTCCGTATGGAGGGAGCGTTCGGTGTTTCCATTAACCGTGATTACTCCTCGAGGGCCTGGCATCTTGAGCTTGAGATATGCGTAGTGGGGCACCGCATTGAACTTTGTGAATGCGGTTCGTCTGAGCAGGGCGTGATAGCCAATGTGAAATGGGACTATATCGAAGATTAACTCTTCGCTTCGGAAATTGTCCGGGGATCCGAAGACCACGTCAAGTGTTACTGAGTCTGTATAGTTGGCTTCTACACCTGGTATAACGCCTTTAAAGGTCGTTTTTGTGGGCCTAATCCTTGAGGGATCTATGCCCATTTTCCGCACTGTATCCTGGTAAAGCAGGTTCAGGCTACTGCCGCCGTCCATGAGGACTCTTGTGAGATGAAATCCGTCGATGATTGGGTCAAGAACCAATGCGGCGAAGCCGCCATGACGGATGCTAGTGGGATGGTCCCTTCGATCAAAAGTGAACAGGCAGGAGGACCATGGGTTGAACTTTGGGGTGACTGGCTCCACCGCGTATACGTCCCGTAGCGCACGCTTCCGCTCCCTCTTGGGAATGTGGGTTGCGTATATCATGTTCACCGTCCACACTTGTGGGGGAAAGCCCTTCTGTCCATTGTTGTTCGGCGGCCTAGGCTCCTCCTCATCGTCGCTGTGCAGCCCCTTGTCTTTGTTTTCGGCTCTTAACTTGCCTGCCTGCTTGAACACCCAACAATCCCTGTTAGTGTGATTGGCTGGCCTTTCGAGGGTGCCATGTATCTGGCACAAGCGGTCGAGTATTCAGTCCAAACTGGACGGGCCCTGAGTATTCTTTTTGAATGGCTTTTTCCGCTGACTGGATTTATGGCCTCTGAATCCGGCATTGACTGCCGTCTCTTCATTGCTGTCGCTACTAACGCGGCATTTTTGCTTATTCCGATGTGTCCTGCCACTTTTGTCCTTGGTATCCGAATTACCAGGGTTCTTTGATAAGTTGTTACTGCGAGCTAGCCAGCTGTCTTCTCCCGCGCAAAAGCGGGTCATGAGTGTCGTGAGGGCTGCCATAGATTTCGGCTTTTCCTGTCCCAGGTGCCGGGAAAGCCACTCGTCGCGGATGTTATGCTTGAAGGCTGCTAGGGCCTCTGCGTCCGGACAGTCGACTATCTGATTTTTCTTTGTTAGGAACCGTGTCCAGAATTGCCTAGCCGATTCCTCTGGCTGCTGAATTATGTGGCTTAAGTCGTCGGCATCCGATGGTCGCACGTAAGTGCCCTGGAAATTGTCGAGGAATGCAGCTTCCAGGTCCTCCCAAGAACCGATTGAGTCTGCTGGCAAGCTGTTAAGCCAATGCCGAGCCGGTCCTTTAAGTTTGAGCGGGAGGTATTTGATGGCGTGTAGATCATCGCCGCGTGCCATGTGGATGTGAAGGAGATAATCCTCGATCCATACTGCCGGATCTGTTGTGCCATCGTATGATTCGATGTTTACGGGTTTGAAACCCTCTGGGATTTTATGATCCATTACTTCATCCGTGAAGCATAGCGGGTGTGCGGCACCTCTGTACTGGGCTATATCACGATGCAGCTCGGAAGAACTATGTCTATTGTGTTCGGCCCGGCCGGATTTGTTGTATCCGGAGTGAAGATCATCGTCACATGCCGTAGGGCGCCTGCGTGATCCGTAGATCGATCTTGTTTGTCTTGCCTTATCCTCCAGTACGTCTCGCAGGTCTGGCGCATTTTCCCGTGCCTTAGTTGAGCGGCGTCGGGACATGGCTTGGGTGGAGGGCCGAGAGGCCTCTCTGTCGTGGCCGTGAGGTGGCCGGTCTGTCATGTCGTGCGCTGGTGATGTAGGTGCTTCCTCCTCTGATCGGGGGAGCGGCCTGCGCTTTGGGTAACTCTTGGAGGGGCGTTCGAGTTCATACTCTTCGGCTGCAAGGACTTCAGTCCATCTGTCAGCTAGCAAATCTTGGTCAGCTCTAAGCTGTTGCTGCTTTTTCTTGAGGCTGCTTGCCATGGCTAAAAGCCTGTGTTTGAAACGATTTTGCTCAGCGGGGTCTGATGGTACGACGAATTCATCGTCATCGAGGCTTGCCTCGTCTTCGGAGGGAGGCATATAGTTATCATCCTCGACCTCTCGGTCTGCCGCTCTCTCATGAGGGCTGGCTTCTCCATCTTCCTGTGCCGAATCTTGCTGTGGTGGGTGTTCTTCGGCGCTATCCGGGGTAGTATTATATCCCATGCCGGAATCACCGTTTTTGCTTTGGCGGGATTTAGAGCGGCGCCGCTAACGCCGGCGCTTTGGCTGTTTCTTGGAGGTGTCATCCACCGCTATTCCATCGCCATCTCCATCTTTTGGAGTATCCACCATATATATGTCATTTGACGAGGTGGCCTTCCAGCGCCCAACAGGTGCTGGTTCCTGTTCGTCTCCTACATCATCGTCCATACCGTCGATGTCTTCGGAGCCAAAGTCAAGCATGTCGGTTAAATCGTCGACAGTGGCTACAAAGTGGGTGGTGGGTGGGCTTTGAACTTCTTCATCGTCCGTATCCCATCCTCGCTGACCGTAATCCGGCCAGGGCTCTCCTGATAAAGAGAGAGACTTGAGAGAATTCAGGATGTCGCCAAAAGGCGAGTGCTAAAAGATGTCCGCGGCGGTGAACTCCATTATTGGCACCCAATCGGAGTCGATCGGCAAGGGAGCGGGGGGGGGGGGGGGGGGTCGGAGTCCTGAGAGGAGTCCGGACCCTCGGAGTCATGAGTCATGCGGAGTGTGGGGCCGGCGTTCGGCTCGATCGCCTTTGAGATCGCAGCCCCTGAGGTGACATGCAACCGCTCATCCTCGACTGACACAACTGGCTCCGAATTAAGGGTCAGAGCTGGTGCGTTTGCGGCCTCCGGGATACTGTTCGGTGACAGAGCTAGATCATGCCCCGCGAGACAGTGCGGCGCACTTGGGTGTGGCTCGAATCCATCGAAGATCAAATCTCCGCGGATGTCTGCCATATAATTTAGGCTTCCAAACCTGACTTGATGGCCAGGGGCGTAGCTTTCGATCTGCTCCAGGTGGCCAAGCGAAATGGCCCGCAGTGCAAAGCCGCCGAAGACGAAGATCTGTCCGGGGAGAAAAGTCTCACCCTGGACCGCATCGTTGTTGATGATCAAAGGAGCCATCAGGCGTAAAGGCGACGACACAGAGGAACTCTCAATGAAAGCACCAATGTCGGTGTCAAAACCGGCGGATCTCGGGTAGGGGGTCCCGAATTGTGCGTCAAGGCCGGATGGTAACATGAGACAAGGGACACGATGTTTTTACCCAGGTTCGGGCCCTCTCGATGGAGGTAATACCCTACTCCTGCTTGATTAATATTGATGATATGGGTAGTACAAGAGTAGATCTACCACGAGATCAAGGAGGCTAAACCCTAGAAGCTAGCCTATGGTATGATTGTTGTATATGGAGTTGATGTCCTAGGGACTACAACCCTCCGGTTTATATAGACACCGGATAGGGTTAGGGTTACACAGAGTCGGTTACAATGGTAGGAGATCTTGAATATCCGCATCACCAAGCTTGCCTTCCACGCCAAGGAAAGTCCCATCCGGACATGGAGTCTTCAATCTTGTATCTTCATAGTCCTGGAGTCCGGCTGAAGGTATAGTCCGGCTACTCGAACACCCCCTAATCCAGGACTCCCTCAGTCTCACTGGCACAAAACCAAACAAAGCAAACGGCGAGAAAACACAACGACACCACAAACCACAAAGACAGTCGCAACACGGCAACATCAACAACACAAATCCCTAACCTCTCCCCCCTTTGGCATTGAGACACCAAAAGGGCAAAGAGCGTTGCTACGGCTCCAGGTGATAGCAAGCTGAGGATCTCGAACATCACATCCCAGCGGGATCGTCTGCACCGCCGTCATTTATCTGAAACTGCTCTGTGTCTGAATCGGTCCACTGCCAATGCTGCTGAACCCACTCCTCCTCATCAGTGATCCTCTCCTCAGATCCGCTGTTAACAGTGGCACCCAACTCGCGCATGTGCTCCTTGCAACGTCTGCGGCCTTCTTCTCAGAGACATGAGACATGTACTGGCCATGAGACTCCATGCAGAAAAGTTTCTCCATCTTGCACTTAATCCTCTTAGCCCATGAGGGCTCCACACCGGAGGGCTCATAGTCCTCATCCTTGTCGGCCTCAGCCTCGTCCTCAGTCTCCATGTCAGCCTCAAAAGGTGGATCACCAGATCGAGGGGCCTGGGTGCCCCAGTTGTCCTTCTTCCTCGGACGCTTGATATCATGAGAAATCAACTCTCAAGTTTCCAGCGCAGTCCTAGGATAGTGATGTGCCCAGGCCTTCTCAATGAGCAGCATGATGAAAGGACCATAGATCGGGCACTTGCACTCAGAAATGGCAGAAAGAAGTTTAGACCACATAACATGAGAAATGTCCAGGGACTCTCCAGTGTTTGCTTCCTTCTCATGCTGGCAGAAGAGAAGCATGTCCACGAGATAGGAGTGGACCATATCCAGATTCCCAATGCGAGGGAAAAGAGTCTCTCGGAATACACGGTGAAGGATGTCCAGATAGGTAGACAGCTCATAGGTTACCTTCTTTGTCTTGGGGTTAACCTTCTTAGAACAGTAGGGCCAGAGGGCTTGCTTGTGAGGAGGTGACATTGCGGTGAGGACGGAAACCGACTGGATTCTCAAGCCCGTGATCTTCCACCCCAAGTAACTCCATGAAGGCCTTCCACTTGACAGTGAGCAACTTGCCATTTTTCATCCAAGTCAGAGTCCTTTCTGCATCAGTTCCAAGATGGACAGTGGCATACAATTGGCATATCAAATCGGCATCAAAGTCCTTGTTGAACTACATGATACTGAGAATGTTCAACTGAGTGCACATCTGAAGGGCTTCGCCAAAGTACTCAAGGTCCTTTTCCATAGGACCGGTGTCGATAGAACGAACATCAACAAAGTGATTCTTCTTAGCCTTGATCACATCAAAGAAGATGGCAAACTGAAAGCGGTTCCAGAATGGGCAGTTGACCAAAGTGGGATCTTGGTCTTCCTCATGGGGGTTGTAGCGATGCTTTGCCAAAAATTCCTTGGTAGTCATCTCAGACACAGTCTTTCCCTTTGGCTTGCTTGCCGATCTCTTTGTAAGCTGAGGCGGCGGTGGAGCACTTGAGGTAGCACCCGCTGGCGGCGGTGGAGCACTAGTGGAACCACCTGCTGACTCAGATGTGCGGTAGCGCTTTGATGTTGCACGACCGGGGTTGACACGGCGGACCTGCTTCTCAGGATGATCATCACCTGGAACCAAACACACGAGCAGAAGAAACAACCACGAAAGAAAGAGCATAAGCCACCAAACAAAACAACAAGGATCAAAACATGGTAGGAAATGATGGAACATGGCATGTAGGGGTAGTACCGCGACCCAACCGTGGCAGTACCGCTTGCGCGGTAGTACCGCTCAAGGAGGGCGGTAGTACCGCTCAAGACGAGGAACGATGGTTCCCTTACTGCCGTGGACAGATCCGGCACTACCGGAGATGCCAAATTCAAAAATAAGCCTACCAAACTTCAATCCAAAGGGCCTAGAAGCCATCTCCATCCTACTCAAGCCTCGACTTAGCCAAAAGACAAGTAAAACAATGCCTATTGCCCCTAAACACTAGATGCAAGATCTAGGCAAAGAGAGAACGGGATCGGGGGCAATACCTGCATCCATGGCTAGAGGACGTGGTGGGGATCGACTCCACCGGAGGAAATGGAGAGATACGGCACAGAACGGCGGCCGGCCGAGGCCTTCCTGCGGCGATGCGTCACTGGAGCGACGAAGAAGACGAGCGAGTGGGGGAGAATGGGTATGGGGGAGAAAACAACTCCCCCTGCCCCGACATAACCCCCACTCCCCGCCCCGCAGCGGGAGTACCACTGGGGTGGGCAGTAGTACCCCTTGACGCTTGTCAGCAGTAGTACCATGCACGCCGCGGTAGTACCGCTCTGCCGCAAAGAGGACTGGCCAAAAGGCTTATCTCAAGAAAAAGAAACCAAAACGAGAGCGAGAACAAACACACACAAAACCGACAAAAACAAACCTCTCCAAGAGAGGGCGGTGGCCGAGGCCACCTATGTTTGAGTTCAGAGGTATGACGCCGCGAAGATTTAAACCTTGGGCCCATGACCAACACTCATCTTTGAAGCACATGTACCATCAAAAATGGTACATGTGAAAGAGTTTGATTAGTTTATGGATTATGGGGGGAGGGAAAGTTCATTGAGAGAACAATACTCCCCCTATGTCCATGCCTACACCTAA
This sequence comes from Triticum aestivum, assembly GCF_018294505.1. Classification (NCBI taxonomy): domain Eukaryota; kingdom Viridiplantae; phylum Streptophyta; class Magnoliopsida; order Poales; family Poaceae; genus Triticum; species Triticum aestivum. The sequence continues at coordinate 9,058,790 of NC_057809.1, read as the reverse complement.
ACTAGACAACAAGTTGAGTGTGGTGGGATGTGCAAGGGTTCAAGTCACATTGCTCGAATCAATGATGTTTAGCTCATGCCTTAACTCGCGAAATCTTGCTTCATCCAAAGGCTTCGTGAAAATATCTGCAAGGTTATCATGAGTGTTGACATAGTTGAGCTCGATCTCCCCTCGCCTAATATGATCCCGAATGAAGTGATACCGAATCTCAATATGCTTCGTCTTGAAGTGTTGCACTGGGTTGAGAGAGATCTTGATGGCACTTTCATTTTCACACCAAAGAGGCACTTTGTCACAAATGACACCATAATCCTATAAGTTTGCCTCATCCATAGAAGTTGTGCACAAAAACTACCGGCATCCACATACTCCGCTTCCGTGGACGAGAGAGACATGCAACTTTGCTTCTTGGAAGACCAACTCACCAAAGAGCAACCAAGAAATTGGCACCCCCCGGAAGTGGACTTCCTATCCACTTTGTCTCCCGCCCAATCTGAGTCCGAATAACCTACAAGCTTGAAGTTTGCTCCTCTTGGGTACCAAAGTTTGGGGTATGAGCCAAATATCGAAAGATTCCCTTGATCGCCACAAAGTGACTTTCCTTAGGAGCGGCTTGAAACCGTGCACAAATACCCACACTCAACATGATATCCGGTCTAGATGCACAAAGGTAAAGCAAGGAGCAAATCATGGAGCGATATACCTTTTGATCCACCGCTTTACCATTGGGATCAATGTCAAGTTGGCACTTGGTGGGCATGGGAGTGGAAGCCGGCTTGACATCACTTAGCTTGAATCTCTTGAGCATGTCTTGAGTGTATTTGGCTTGATTGATGAAGGTTCCTTCTCTCCTTTGCTTCACTTCGAACCCGAGAAAGAACTTCAACTCTCCCATGGAAGACATCTCGACCTTTGAGGTCATGAGAGCGGAAAATTCCTCATTGAAAGCTTTGTTAGGGGAACCAAAGATAATATCATCAACATATAATTGACACACAAACAACTCCCCTTTGACCTTCTTAGTAAAAAGAGTGGGGTCGATTAGCCCAACTTCAAAACCACGGTCTTGTAAAAACTCGGTAAGGTGGTCATACCACGCACGTGGGGCTTGTTTAAGGCCATAGAGTGCCTTATCGAGTTGATACACATGATCGGGAAAGTAGGGATCCTCGAACCCGGGGGGTTTCTTGACATATACAAATTCATTAATCGGACCATTAAGAAAAGCACTCTTTACATCCATTTGTTGTAACTTAAAGTTATGATGAGAAGCATATGCAATCAACATGCGAATGGATTCAAGACGAGCAACGGGAGCAAATGTTTCACCGTAGTCGATACCCTCGACTTGGGAGTAGCCTTATGCTACCAAACGAGCCTTGTTGCGAATGATTTTCCCATGAGCATCTTGCTTGTTCTTGAATATCCACTTGGTTCCAATGACATTGTGGTTCTCCGTTGGCCTTGGCACCAATCTCCACACTTTGTTGCGCTCGAAGTTGTTGAGTTCTTCATGCATTGCATTGAGCCAATCCGGATCTTCGAGCGCCTCATAGACCTTTTGGGGTTCAACACACGAGACAAACGCGTGATGTTCACAATAGTTTGCTAATTGTCTACGAGTGCTTACCCCCTTTCTTAAGCTTCCAAGCACATTTGTCATGAGATGATCCTTGGTGGAGAGCTTGGAAGCAATCTTGGCGGCACGACGCTCCAATTCCTCCTCGGGGGTGAGACGAGGAGTGGTCGCTTGATCATCTTGAGCGCCGTCTTTAGCTTGTTCTTGATCTTGAGGAAGCTCTTGATCTTGAACTTGCTCGGAGGAGAGAACTTGACCTTGGGCATCACTTTATGTTACAACACCATCTTGAGATTGACCTTGCCCTTGGTCTTGTTCTTGAGGTTGAGGGCCTTCACTTTGTTCTTCGGAAGCGTGTGGGTCTTGGGTTGGTGAAGGTTCCACTTGAGTGGAACATTGTCCTTCTCCTTTGGCCACAAGGGGTTCCTCAATGGGTAGGATATGACCAACACCCATTCTTCTTATGGCTTGGGGAGGAATTTCATCACCTACATCACAAGTACCACTTTGCTCCACTTGGGAGCCGTTATTCTCATCAAACTCCATGTTACACGTTTCCTCAATAAGTCCCATGGACTTATTGAGAACACGGTAAGCATGAGAGTTTGTAGCATAACCAACAAATAATGCCCTCATAAGCTCTAGCCTCAAATTTAGACAACCGAACACCTTTCTTGAGAATGAAACACTTACACCTGAACACCCGGAAATACTTGAGGTTGGGCTTGTTACCGGTGAGTATCTCATATGGAGTCTTCTTCAAGCCTTTGCGGAGGTAGAGCCGATTAGATGCATGACACGCTGCGTTGATGGCTTCGGCCCAAAAGTTGTAGGGAGACTTGAACTCCTCCATCATGGTCCTTGCCGCATCCATCAACGTCCGGTTCTTCCTCTCTGCTACACCATTTTGTTGAGGGGTATAGGGTGCGGAATATTGATGCTTGATTCCCTCATCACTCAAAAACTCATCCAAGGTGTAGTTCTTGAACTCGGAGCCGTTGTCACTCCTTATAGTCAAGATCTTTGTATTGTGTTGTCGTTGAGATTCATTTGCAAAGTCGATGACGGTTTGTTGGGTCTCGCTCTTCCTCTTGAAGAAATATACCCAAGTGTATCTTGAATAGTCATTCACAATCACCAAGCAATACTTTCTACCGCCAAGACTATCAAAGGATGGAGGCCCGAAGAGATCCAAATGAAGGAGCTCCAAAGGCCTCTTCGAGTAGATGATAGTCATGGGAGGATGAGCCTTCTCATGTAGCTTTCCTTCGATACAAGCACTGCAAGCATGATCTTTGGCAAAACTAACATTTGTTAGTCCACGGACATGGTCCCCCTTGAGAAGACTTTGCAAAGATCTCATATTGACGTGGGCTAAACGGCGATGCCAAAGGCATCCCACGTCAATGTTAGCCATTAGGCATGTCGCGGTCTTAGTGGGTCGCTCCGAAAAGTTAATCACATAGAGACCGTTCTCGACATGCCCAACAAAGGCTACTTTGAGAGTCTTGGTCCACAAGAGGGCCACAGTATCAATATCAAAGAAAGTGGCAAAGCCCATAAGTGCTAGTTGACAAACGGAAAGTAAATTGTATGCAAGGGACTCAACAAACATGACCTTCTCGATCGTAAGATCGTGAGAAATGACAACTTTCCCGAGTCCCAATACATTAGAGGACGAGGCGTCACCCCACTCGATGTTGGTGGGCATGGATGGAATCTTTTGCACGTCCACCACCAAGTCCTTTCTTCTGGTCATATGATTAGTAGCTCCACTATCGAGCAACCATGATCCCCCATCGGAAGCAAACACCTTGTTGGTGGCTTTAGCCATGAGGCACTTGGCGGTGATGTTCTCATTGGGTGAGTCGAAGAGAGACACTCGTGGAGTTTTTGCAATGGAAACGGAGGCCATGGCAACCGACTCACCATCTTCATCATCATCCTCATCCTCATGGTACTCTTCTTGAACCAACAACGCCTTGTGAGGTGTCTTATTGGTGAAGTTGCTCTTGTTGGGGAAAGACTTGGCTTTGTCCTTTCGTATGAGCTTGCCACCATTGTCTTCCCTCTTCTCAAACGGGCACTCCGCAACAAAATGGCTCACATTGCCACAATTGTAGCAAGTCCTCACACGTTGCTTGCTCTTCGTGCCACTTGAGTTGTTCTTGTTGATGTTTGGCCTTGAGTTCTTCTTGCTCCAAAATTGCCTTGAAGCAAGTGCCATGTGTTCATGATAGGCATACTTTGTATCTTCGGGGTTTCTTTCCTCTTCTTCCTCCTCTTCTTCTTCTTCTTCTTCAACACAAACCTTGGACTTCAATGCAAGGTTGGGCTTATTTGCCCTTTGAGAGCGAAGCACCGCATTGTCGGCGGTCTTGTCCAAGATGTTCATAGCCACAAACTCATCCAACACTTCACTTGAGGTCAAAGTGTGGAAGTCCGGCCTATGACGAATGACAGAGGACATGGCCTTGTGGTAAGGCATCATTGCCTTGAGAAATTTGCGCTTGATCCAATTTTCATCCATTTCCTTGCTCCCATGATCTCGAAGTGCGACCGCGAGTTTGGTTACTCTTCGATAAAGCTCACGAGGTTCTTCATCTTCTTTCATTGCAAACTCATCGGCTTCATCTTGCACTACTTCATAGTTGGAGCGTTGAATGCTTGCGCTTCCCCAGTAGAGAGAGACAACACAAAGACATGCATCTTTGGCCAAGGCGAAGGGCCAAATATGAGGTAGATCTTCGGGTGGAATTGCATCTTGGATGACGAAGAGAGCATTCTCATTGAATTGATAATCCGCGGCTTCTCGAGGAGTGAAGTTGCTTGGGTCATGCGGATAGAAACCTTCTTCAAGATTCTCCAAAGATTAGTATTCACATGATTTAAATGACGCTTAAAGCGATAAACCCAAGAATCAAAGTCCTCATTTTTCACAATCTTAGGGGGAGGACCGGCATGATTCAAATGGGTGGAAGGAATCGGTCCACCATAAACAAGTGGTGGTTCCACATGGGCAAAGATGCCGGTGCCATTTTTACCACTAGAAGAAGGAGCCTTTCCACTACTAGCTTCCCCATTGTCGGAGTTAGCATCCGTCACCTTGTCAGTGGGATCACCCACTTTCAACGGTGCGGTGGATAGTTTAAGCCCTTCAATGAATTTAGTAAACATGCTTTCAACCTCGGTCGTCATGGAGGTTTTCAATGTCGCCAAGGCTACATTGAATTCCTCACGAGAGACCGAGGTTCCCCCATCGCCCGTAGAGACGAGATCGGATTCACACCGGAGTGCTCCTCCACCCTGTCTACGGTGTCAACCATACTCTTCGGACGGCAAATTCCTTAGTTAAGAGACGAGACTCTGATACCAATTGAAAGGATCGATATGGTTGACTAGAGGGGGGGGGGTGAATAGGCAACTAACAATTTTTAGCTTTTCTTTACCAAATTAAAGTTTGCATCAAAGTAGGTTGTCTAGATGTGCAACTAGGTGAGCAACCTATATGATGCAACAACAACAAGCACACAAGCAAGCACGGGAAGTAACACTAAAAAGCTTGCACAAGTAACGGTGCGAGATAACCAAGAGTGGAGCTGGTGAAGATGAGGATGTGTGACCGAAGTTCCTTCCTTTTGAGGGGAAGTACGTCTCCGTTGGAGCGGTGTGGAGGCACAATGCTCCCCAAGAAGCCACTAGGGCCACCGTATTTTCCTCACGCCCTCAGACAATGCGAGATGCCGTGATTCCAGTATTGGTGCCCTTGGAGGCGGCGACCGGACCTTTACAAACAATGTTGGGGCAATCTCCACAACTTAATCGGAGGCTCCCAACAACACCACGAAGCTTCACCACAATGGACTATGGCTCCGTGGTGACCTCAACCGTCTAGGGTGCTCAAACACCCAAGAGTAACAAGATCCGCTAGGGATTGGTGGGGTATCAAATTTCTCTTGGTGGAAGTGTAGATCGGGGCCTTCTCAACCAATCCCGAGCAAATCAACAAGTTTGATTGGCTAGGGAGAGAGATCGGACGAAAATGGAGCTTGGAGCATTAATGGAGCTTTTGGGGGAAGAGGTGAGGATCCCCTTTTATAAGAGGGGATCCCATCCAACCGTTACCTCCAAAACAGCTCCGCAGAGGGTGGTACTACCGCAGGGGGCAGTGGTACTATCGCTGGACCCAGCGGTACTACCGCTCTGCCATGCGGTACTACCGTGCAGTATAGGAGCCGAGCCCAGTGCGGTACTGCCGCGGTGGTAGGGCAGTACTACCGCTTCTACTACCGTTGCAAGTACCGCACAACCCGACACGAGAGGCGACCCCCTTGAGTCGACGTGGAAGGAGCCTGGTACCGCACCGGTACTGCGGCTGAGACCCACAAGCGGTACTACCGCTGGGTACCGCGGTACTACCGCTTGGACCCAAAACCGCACACTGACAGGGGAAAGAGCACTCCATTTAAGCGGAACGGCTCATAGGGTGAGGAAAGGATGTGTATGTGTTGATTCCACCCAAGCCTTACCAAAGCGGACCCCCTCTTGGTAGTACGGTGACTCCTACGAAACTAGTCCACCAAACAGGAAACGAAAGAGCTACACCGTCTTGAATAACACTCCGAGGGGAAAGAAATCGTCTCGTGCCAAAGGATGAATCTCTGAAATGCTCAACGCACACGATTAGTCCGCAAGCATGTTGTCATCAATCACCAAAACTACATTGAGAGAGATATGCCTTAACACCAGGCCACTTATTACTGGGAGTGGTTGGGTTTTGTGATATGACTGCTTTACTGCCGCGCCACGAGCGGGGTGAGACTCCTGTGCAGCGCCGCCCTCTACACCAGTACTCGGTCGTGGTTTATCCCCCATTGAATTTGACTGAAGATTTAACTGACAAAATGTTAGTGCATGTCAACAAAAACAATATCGTTGGATTCATATTTAAACATAGTTTTCAATGATATAATTTTAGGTGACATGCATCATCATTTATCGTACTATATATAATGTTAGTTCAATTTTTGGTCGTACTAATCTATAGTAAAGTGCCCGTGCGTTGCTCGGAAGAGTGAAATGCATTGACCGGGGAGCTGCGTCTTCACTCTTCTGGCCTGCTTACTGCTTCTGTTGCACCCCTAGCCTTGGTTGCTGCTGCTGCTGTTTTTGATGTACAATTAGTAGTATATTTCGTCTGTTGGTTGAATAAATGTGTTGTTAGAACGACAAACACAATGTTTTGGAAGTCGTTTCACGGTTCGATACTTTAGTGCCCCTACCGTACGTAGTGCATACTATTTTTCGTACGGAACACATTTTCCATTTATTGATAACATGCAGCCCACTGATGAAGGCCCAATAGAGAAGCCCATAATTAACTGGAAGGGAGGCTCTCACATGAATCCAGCCCAGGTACATGCTCATGGTCACCTAAACATAAATAAGTAAATAAATAAATAAAGCTAAATGCTCATGCACCAGTTCTTTAAATTCACGATTTAATGGGAGGATATTATTTCCTATGATAGTGTCATTACATTCAGTCGATATTATTCTTCGGCATAGTGAATCGGGAGAGAACTGTAGTTGTGAGTATGACAGTACGGACCCACCAGGTCCACTCCCGAACACAAGCAAGCGCCTCTTTTACTACTCAGATGACCCCCTCGTTTTTTACTCTAATCCACCCTGCTGATATCTAGGACCCACATCATTTTCAACGTATAGTCAATTAACGATAGAATTGCACAACTTTTTTAGTAGTAATTCAGAGGAGCAGGCTATAAACTGGGTTGTGCGGTCTCTGTGGCCCGTCTAACAACATGACCAGCCCAGCAGTTTTTTCTTTGGGAAAATAGGTAGCCCAGTATTTCTTTTTGAAGAATACCCAAGCTAGGCCTATTTGTTCTCTCCGACTTACTGGGCTGCAAATCTTTCAAGACGAGGAGGGATGCATTCCGGCCTGGCCAAAGAGTATGGTCAGTGTCTGTTAAAAGTAATATCAAAAGGGTTGAAAATTCCAAAAAAATAGCAAATGGGATATTAGTTTCTTTTTTTGTTTTTGTTCTTCACTAATATCTTATACTCCCTTTGTCCCAAAATTCTTGTCTTAGATTAGTCTAGATACGGATGTATCTAATACCAAAACGTGACTTGATACATCCATATTTAGACAAATCTAAGACAAGAATTCTGTGACTGAGGGAGTATTTCATTGGATTTAACATGACATAGTACTAATTTATTTTTAAATTTGTTTTAGTATGGCTACTAATTTTTGGATTAAGAATATTCCCCCCCCCCCAGCAAAAATTTATGAATTTTCCAAATTTCCCACATATTTAGTTAATTTTTTAACCCTGGTACTGACTATAAAATGGGCAGCAATTCTAAAAATGGAAAACGGGCTGCAATAAATTCCATATGAATTAGAAAATGAGTAAAAGTTATAAAAAATAATAGCAAATGGGCTGTACACGCCACAGATTTCAAGGCTGATTTGTTTACGCAAGGCTTTATCAGTCAACACACGATTCTAGCAACAGTGACTGTTGGATGTCCATCCAACGGCCGATGTGCTTCTTCAATCTCTGATCTTCCTGCTCCACCCGGCTAAACTAGCGCCGACGGGATTGCCTGCTCCCTCCTCTTGTGGCCCGCTGTGATGCCGCGCAGGCTTCCCCGGCCCACCCTACTCCCTCCGCTGGGCTGGCTGCACGCAATCAACTGCCTCCTTATTATGCGAAAAAAATGATTACTCCCATTGACATCTGAGGCGCACCGGTTGGGAGGCTGACCTGTGGGCCTACTAAGTTGACGCGTACGCAGGGCTTGTCAACTTAGTCAACAAATGATTCTAGCAGCAGTAACCGTTGGATTTGAATCGAACAGACCTGCCGCTTCTTCAATCACTGCTCTTCTTGCACCAGCCGCCCAAACCAACGCCGGCGAGACCGCCTGCTCCTGCCTCCAGTGGACGGCTATGCTGCCGTTGAGGCCTCACCGCCCCCTACTACTCCCACCGCTAGCCAGACCCTGCGGCGACGGCAGCCTCAAACCGCAGCCGAACCAGTGAACCCTCGTACTCCTCTCCGCGTGGGCATCCACTGCCGCGTCTTCCCCGGCTCCGCGTCGTCCCGTTCCTAGGCCTCGCCGTCGTCCACCGCCTTGGTTCTCTCGGCGCGGCATGGTCAATGTGGTCAATGACCGACTTCCATCGGAAGAGCACTGTACGTGGAGAGGCTGACAGCTGGGTCCACGGCGGCGGCTGGGTCCATGGCCACAGCCCAGGTTTTTTGTGATTTGCCAAGTAAGTCGCTTTGTCAGGCCTCTTGGGCAGCAAATCTTTCAAGACAAGGAGAGGTTCATTCGGCTGGCCAAGAAAATGGCCTATCAGTAATGAGAAATGGGCTATACATTTTTAAAACACATCAAACCGGCAATTAGTTTCAAGTTTCTTTTTTTCATTTTGAGATTTTAAATTGCATTGATTTTTATGCATGGACAATTTGTTGGATTTTATATTGATATATATATTTATTTATTTATTTTTAAAATCATTTTGAACATGACTCGAAATTTCGGGATTAAAAAGAGTTCGGACCGCACAGAAATATGCAAACTTTCGTATGATTTTTTAACCGTGGCCACAATATGGGCTGTAATGCTAACAAAAAGAATATGGGCTCCAAAAAAACATTAAGAATTAGCAAGTGGGTTGTAGATTATTAGAAATAATGGCAGATGCGTTGTATGCTGTTTTCCACAGATTTAAGGCTTTCCTAAAAAAAGGTTGACACACAAGCAGTGACTGTTGGATGTCCATCCAACGGCCGTCGTGCTTCTTCAATCTCTGCTCTTCCTGCTCCAGCCGCTCAAACAAGCGCCGGCGGGATTGCCTGCTCTCTCCTCCCCGCGGTCGGCTGTGCTGCCGCGCAGGCCTCATGATACGTCTCCAATGTATCTATAATTTTTGATTGCTCCATGCTATATTATCTACTGTTTTGGACATTATTGGGCTTTATTATCCACTTTAATATTATTTTCGGGACTAACCTATTCACCGGAGGCCCAGCCCAAAACTGCTGTTTTTTTGCCTGTTTTAGGGTTTCGAAGAAAAGGAATATCAAATGGAGTCCAAACAGAATGAAACCTTCGGGAACGTGATTTTCTCACCGAATATAACTCAGGAGACTTGGACCCTACGTCAAGCCAGCTAACAGGAGGCCCTGAGGTAGGGGGCGCGCTTGCCCCCCCTCCCCCCCAGGCGCGCCCTCCACCCTTGTGGGCCCCCTGTTGCTCCACCGACGTACTTCTTCCTCCTATATATACCCACGTACCCCCAAACGATCAGAGACAGAGCCAAAACCCTAATTCCACCGCCGTAACTTTCTGTATCCACGAGATCCCATCTCGGGGCCTGTTCCGGAGCTCCGCCGGAGGGGGCATCGATCACGGAGGGCTTCTACATCAACACCATAGCCTCTCTGATGAAGTGTGAGTAGTTTACTTCAGACCTATGTGTCCATAGTTAGTAGCTAGATGGCTTCTTCTCTCTTTTTGGATCTCAATACAATGTTCTCCCCCTCTCTTGTGGAGATCTATTCGATGTAATCTTCTTTTTGCGGTGTGTTTGTCGAGACCGATGAATTGTGGGTTTATGATCAAGTCTATCCATGAATAATATTTGAATCTTCTTTGAATTCTTTTATGTACGATTGGTTATCTTTGCAAGTATCTTCGAATTATCAGTTTGGTTTGGCCTACTAGATTGATCTTTCTTGCAATGGGAGAAGTTCTTAGCTTTGGGTTCAATCTTGCGGTGTCCTTTCCCGGTGACAGTAAGGGAAACAAGGCACGTATTGTATTGTTGCCATCGAGGATAACAAGATGGGGTTTTCTTCATATTGCATGAGTCTATCCCTCTACATCATGTCATCTTGCTAAACGCGTTACTCTGTTTTTAACTTAATACTCTACATGCAAGCTGGATAGCGGTCGATGAGTGGAGTAATAGTAGTAGATGCAGGCAGGAGTCGGTCTACTTGTCTCGGACGTGATGCCTATATACATGATCATACCTAGATATTCTCATAACTATGCTCAATTTTGTCAATTGCTCAACAGTAATTTGTTCACCCACCGTAGAATACTTATGCTCTCGAGAAAAGCCACTAGTGAAACCTATGGCCCTCGGGTCTATCTTTATCATATCAATCTCCTACTACTTAGTTATTTACTTTGCTATTTACTTGCCTTTATTTTACTTTGCATCTTTATCATAAAAAATACCAAAAATATTATCTTTATCATATCTATCAGATCTCACTCTCGTAAGTGGCCCTATAGGGATTGATAACCCCTATTTGCGTTGGTTGCAAGGATTTATTTGTTTGTGCAGGTACGAGGGACTTGCGTGTAGCCTCCTACTGGATTGATACCTTGGTTCTCAAAAACTGAGGGAAATACTTATGCTACTTTGCTGCATCATCCCTTCCTCTTCGGGGAAAACCAACGCAGTGCTAAAAGAGGTAGCAAAAAGGATTTCTGGCGCCGTTGCCGGGGAGGTCTACGCAAAAGTCAACATACCAAGTACCCATCACATACCCTTATCTCCCGCATTACATTATTTGCCATTTGCCTCTCGTTTTCCTCCCCCCCCCAATTCACCCTTGTCGTCTTATTCGCCCTCTCTCTCTCTCTCTATCCTCCCCCTGTTTCTCTATTTGCCTCTTTTTCCTGTTTCTTGTTTGCTCGTATGGTTGGAATAGTTATTTATTTATTACTAAACAGAGAACCTAAGATCTATGGATCCTCATCTGCTTGCTAATCTTTTTAAGAGATCCAATTATAATGAACCAATTGCTAGTGAGTTTTGTGCACTAGATTATCTTTATGAAGTTTTGCTTGAAATTCGTGAATCTGAAAATTGTGATAAAGTACCTTATGGAGTGACTCCCGATGGATCTTTGAATAAAAAGCATGATTTCAATGATGATATTATAAATTCTATTGATATAAATTGTGCTAATAATATGCAAAACCCTAAGCTTGGGGATGCTAGTTTTGCTATGACCTCTACTTGTTGCAATGATCATGATTGGGGTGATTCTTCTTATAATCTTGAAAATTTATTTAAGCCCCATGATGAATGTGAGATTGATAATAGTGTTTGCAATATTATTAAAAGTGGGTTTGGAGAGGTCATGACTTTAGTTAATGTTAATCCCACTATTTTGGAAGAGTGTCAACTTTGCATGCATGTGGATCGTGTTTTATGTGATAGCTATTTTGTTGAATTTGCTTATGATCCTAAGTGTAATTATTATGAGAGAGGAAAATACGGTGGTAGAAATTTTCATGTTACTAAACTACCTCTCGTTATGTTGAGATTGCTATTGTTTCTTTCCTCTTCCTTGCATATGCTAGTTTTTGCTTGCCTTGATAGTTTGTTTGCCTATAAGATGCCTATGCATAGGAAGTATGTTAGACTTAGATTTGTTTTTCACATGCTTTATGATGCTCCCTTTGTGCTTCAATTCTTGTCTTTCATGTGAGCATCATTAAAATTATCAATGCCTAGCTATAAGGCTTTAAAGACAAGCCCTTGTTGGGAGACAACCCAATATTTTTCCTTGCTGTTATTCAATAAATAAATTATTTAGATTCTGTTTTGGTTGTGTTTTTTGTGTTTAATTAGTGTTTGTGCCAAGTAGAACCGTTGGGAAGACTTGGGGAAAGTCTTGTTGAACTTGCTGTAAAAAACAGAAACTTTAGCTCTCAGAGAACTGCTGTCATTTTTATTTGGAAAGTGCTATTTAGTTAATTCTTTTTGAATATGATTAATAGATAAATTCCTCACGTCCAGCAATTTATTTTAGAATTTTTGGGGTGACAGATATTGCGCTAGCTACAGATTACTAGAGACTATTCTGTTTTTGACACATTCTGTATTTCGTGTGTTGTTTGCTTATTTTGATGAATCTATGGCTAGTAAAATAGTTTATGAACCATAGAGAAGTTGGAATACAGTAGGTATAACACACATATAAATAAATAATGAGTTCATTACAGTACCTTGAAGTGGTCTTTTGTTTTCTTTCGCTAACGGAGCTCACGAGATTTTCTAATTTAAGTTTTGTGCTGTGAAGTTTTCAAGTTTTGGGTAAAGATTTGATGGATTATGGAACAAGGACTGGCAAGAGCCTAAGCTTGGGGATGCCCATGGCACCCCTAAGATAATCTAAGGACACCTAAAAGCCAAAGCTTGGGGATGCCCCGGAAGGCATCCCCTCTTTCGTCTACTTCTATCGGTAACTTTACTTGGAGCTATATTTTTATTTACCACATGATATGTGTTTTGCTTGGAGCGTCTTGTATGATTTGAGTCTTTTCTTATTAGTTTACCACAATCATCCTTGTTTTACACACCTTTTGAGAGAGCCGTATATGATTTGGAATTTGATAGAATACTCTATGTGCTTCGCTTATATCTTTTGAGTTATATAATTGTGCTCTAGTGCTTCACTTATATCTTTTAGAGCACGGTGGTGGATTTGTTTTATAGAAACTATTGATCTCTCATGCTTCACTTAGATTATTTTGAGAGTCTTAAATAGCATGGCAATTTGGTTAAAATCCTAATATGCTTGGTATGCAAGATTAATAATAAAAATTCTCTTATAAGTGTGTTGAATACTATGATAAGTTTGATACTTGATAATTGTTTTGAGACATGGAGATGGTGATATTAAAGTCATGCTTGTTGAGTAGTTGTGAATTTGAGAAATACTTGTGTTGAAGCTTGTGATTCCCGTAGCATGCATGTATGGTGAATCGTTATGTGATGAAGTCGGAGCATGATTTATTTATTGATTGTCTTCCTTATGAGTGGCGCTCGGGGACGAGCGATGGTCTTTTCCTACCAATCTATCCCCATAGGAGCATGCGCGTAATACTTTGCTTTGATAACTTGTAGATTTTTGCAATAAGTATATGAGTACTTTATGACTAAGGCTGAGTCCATGGATTATACGCACTCTCACCCTTCCACCTTTGCTAGCCTCTCTAATACCGCGCACCTTTCGCCGGTATCTGATACGTCTCCAACGTATCTATAATTTTTGATTGCTCCATGCTATATTATCTATTGTTTTGGACATTATTGGGCTCTATTATCCACTTCTATATTATTTTTGGACTAACCTATTAACCGGAGGCCCAGCCCAGAATTACTGTTTTTTTGCCTGTTTTAGGTTTTCAAAGAAGAGGAATATCAAACGGAGTCCAAACGGAATGAAACCTTCGGGAACGTGATTTTCTCACCGAATACAACTCAGGAGACTTGGACCCTACGTCAAGCCAATTAACAGGAGGCCACGAGGTAGGGGCGCGCGCCTGCCCCCCAGGCGCGCCCTCCACCCTCGTGGCCCCCCTGTTGCTCCACCGACGTACTTCTTCCTCCTATATATATCCACGTATCCCCAAACGATCAAAGACGGAGCCAAAACCCTAATTCCACCGCTGTAACTTTCTGTATCCATGAGATCCCATCTTGGGCCTGTTCCGGAGCTCTGCCGGAGGGGGCATCGATCACGGAGGGCTTCTACATCAACACCATAGCCTCTCCGATGAAGTGTGAGTAGTTTACTTCAGACCTACGGGTCCATAGTTAGTAGCTAGATGTCTTCTTCTCTCTTTTTGGATCTCAATACAATGTTCTCCCCCTCTCTTGTGGAGATCTATTCGATGTAATCTTCTTTTTGCCGTGTGTTTGTTGAGATCGATGAATTGTGGGTTTATGATCAAGTCTATCTATGAATAATATTTCAATCTTCTCTGAATTCTTATATGTATGATTGGTTATCTTTGCAAGTCTCTTCGAATTATCATTTTGGTTTGGCCTACTAGATTGATCTTTCTTGCAATGGGAGAAGTGCTTAGCTTTGGGTTCAATCTTGCGGTGTCCTTTCCCAGTAACAGTAAGGGCAGCAAGGCACATATTGTATTGCTGCCATCGAGGATAACAAGATGGGTTTTTCTTCATATTGCATGAGTCTATCCCTCTACATCATGTCATCTTGCTTAAGGCATTAGTCTGTTTTTAACTTAATACTCTAGATGCATGCTGGATAGCAGTCGATGAGTGGAGTAATAGTAGTAGATGCAGGCAGGAGTCGGTCTACTTGTCTCGAACATGATGCCTATATACATGATCATACGTAGATATTCTCATAACTATGCTCAATTCTGTCAATTGCTCAATAGTAATTTGTTCACCCACCGTAGAATACATATGCTCTCGAGAGAAGCCACTAGTGAAACCTATGGCCCCCGGGTCTATCTTTATCATATCAATCTCCTACTACTTAGTTATTTACTTTGCTATTTACTTTACATCTTTGTCATAAAAATACCAAAAATATTATCTTTATCATATATCTATCAAATCTCACTCTCGTAAGTGGCCCTATAGGGATTGACAACCCCTATTTGCGTTGGTTGCGATGATTTATTTGTTTGTGTAGGTACGAGGGACTTGCGTGTAGCCTCCTACTGGATTGATACCTTGGTTCTCAAAAACTGAGGGAAATACTTACGCTACTTTGCTGCATCATCCCTTCCTCTTCGGGGAAAACCAACGCAGTGCTAAAAGAGGTAGCAAGAAGGATTTCTGGCGCCGTTGTCGGGGAGGTCTACGCAAAAGTCAACATACCAAGTACCCATCACATACCCTTATCTCCCGCGTTACATTATTTGTCATTTGCCTCTCGTTTTCCTCTCCCCCCAATTCACCCTTGCCGTTTTATTCGCCCTCTCTCTCTCTATCCTCCCTCTCTATTTGCCTTTCTTCTGCTATGTCTGAATCAAAAAGGGTTGGGGGTTCTCTCTAGAGTTTTAGTACTTTGGACAACCCCTCTATCCTCGCTAAACTTATAAATAAGGATACTATGGAAAAACCTACCGAAGTTATCAATGAGAGTCTTAATAATTTTGATGAAGATGATTCTGGAATTTTTCGTTATTTACTTGATGAATCTTTGAAAGATGCTTGGTATAGACTATTAAGGATCAGGGCTAGCTATGTTCCTCAATATTGAATTGAAGTTTACCTAAAAAAGCTTTTATATTGCCCTTCCTTCTTCTTTTAAGCATGTATTAGATTCTATATTTGAAGAAGGTTTCCTTGAAGGGGATGTCGTAGACACGTATGAAAAAATGAAAACTATATTTGGGCACCCCATGAATGAGAAAGTTGAATCTACATCTCTTTTGCTCTCTTACCAAAATGAATCTATTAAAGAGATAAAGGCTAGCCTAGACACAAACTTCCGTAACATACTTAATCTTTCTTCTACCATTAATAGCCATGTGCTTTATCAAAATAGAAGGATTAATTCTACATATAGCAAGTTTGCTCTTTTTTTCCTAATACCAAATATGGCAATACCTAGATCTATTCTTGCTTGTTATGCCTAGCTAGGGGCGTTAAACGATAGCGCTTGTTGGGAGGCAACCCAATTTTATTTTTATTCCTTGATTTTTGCTCCTGCTAAGTAATAAATAAATTATCTAGCCTCTGTTTTGGTTGTGTTTTTGTGTTTAATTAGTGTTTGTTCCAAGTAGAACCGTTGGGAAGACTTGGGGAAAGTCTTGTTGAACTTGCTGTAAAAACAGAAACTTTAGCGCTCACGAGAACTGCTGTAATTTTTATTTGGAAAGTGCTATTTAGTTAATTATTTTTGCAGATGATTAATAGATAAATTACTCACGTCCAGCAATTTATTTTAGAATTTTTGGGGTTACAGATCTTGCGCTAGATACAGATTACTACAGACTATTCTGTTTTTGACAGATTCTGTTTTTCGTGTGTTGTTTGCTTATTTTGATGAATCTATGGCTAATAAATTAGTTTATAAACCATAGAGAAGTTGGAATACAGTAGGTATAACACCTATATAAATAAAGAATGAGTTCATTACAGTACCTTGAAGTGGTCTTTTGTTTTCTTTCGCTAATGGAGCTCACAAGATTTTCTACTTTAAGTTTTGTGTTGTGAAGTTTTCAAGTTTTGGGTAAAGATTTGATGGATTATGGAACAAGGAGTGGTAAGAGCCTAAGCTTGGGGATTCCCATGGCACCCCCAAGATAATCTAAGGACACCTGTCGGTGTCAAAACCGGCGGATCTCGGGTAGGGGGTCCCGAACTGTGCGTCAAGGCCGGATGGTAACAGGAGACAAGGGACATGATGTTTTTACCCAGGTTCGGGCCCTCTTGATGGAGGTAATACCCTACTCCTGCTTGATTAATATTGATGATATGGGTAGTACAAGAGTAGATCTACCACGAGATCAAGGAGGCTAAACCCTAGAAGCTAGCCTATGGTATGATTGTTGTATATGGAGTTGATGTCCTACGGACTACAACCCTCCAGTTTATATAGACACCGGATAGGGTTTGGGTTACAAAGAGTCGGTTATAATGGTAGGAGATCTTGAATATCCGCATCTCCAAGCTTGCCTTCGACGCCAAGGAAAGTCCCATCCGGACACGGGACGAAGTCTTCCATCTGGTATCTTCATAGTCCAGGAGTCCGGCTGAAGGTATAGTCCGGCTACCCGAACACCCCCTAATCCAGGACTCCCTTAGTAGCCCCTGAACCAGGCTTCAATGACGACGAGTCCAGCGCGCAGATTGTCTTCGGCATTGCAAGGCGGGTTCCTCCTCCAAGTCCTTCATAGAAGATTGTAAACACCAAGAGCAGTGTCCGGCTCTGCAAAATAAGTTTCCACATATTGCCATAGAGAGAATAATATTAACACAAATCAAATCTGCTGACGTATTCCGCAGTGCATCATCACACTACGGCCAAGTCCTTTACTCGAATCATTTTTACTTTTCCACCTCAGCACGTTTTGCTATGCGGTTTCCTTGGCACATCCTGTCAAAGCAGAGATCGTGTACCCCTTTTACGGGATTCTCATCATACAGACGTGGATAACCCAACCGTGCCCGTTAGCACGTTTCCTTGATTAAAGACGAGTCCCGAACGGTTACGGGGAGGGCTCTTGGTATTCAACCTCTTATAAAGAGACCAAGGCCTTACTCCTTTTTTCAATCTCAAGCGGGTTCGCCCGTCGCCTCGAGTTCCAACACCCTAGGCTCCAGATTCCAGGCGCTTCGGACCTTCGATGATGTCCGGTTCTGACCTTCAAGGCCGATGGACGCCCTCCTCCGTCACGGAGGAGGACGTACTAAAGTTGAGGGAGGCTAAGTTCCTGACCGGCGAAATTTCGCATAGGTTGCCTGCTCAAGGGCAGGTCATTCCCAGTCCCCAGCCCGGTGAGAGCGTGGTGTTCATGTCTCACTTCCTTTGGGGGTTGGGCTTCCCAATGGATCCCTTTGTGAGGCGACTGTTGTTTTATTACGGGCTGGAATTCCATGACTTGGCTCCGGAGTCCATCCTCCATATCTCCTCGTTCATTATCGTGTGTGAAGCGTTCCTCTGTGTTACCCCTCACTTCGGATTATGGCTCAAGACCTTCAAAGTGGAGCCGAAGATGATCAAGGGATGTCACGCAGAGTGCGGAGGCGCTGTTATAAGCAAAAATGCTGATGCTCCATGGCCCGAGGGCTCTTTTCAAGAGGAGCTAAGCTTGTGGCAATGAGAGTGGTTTTATATCACCGCTCCCCGGAGCACCAAGTGGGTGGCGCCTCCTGCCTTTCGCTCGGGTCCCCCACCATGGCTAGCGTCATGGGTCAACAGAGGGTTAGATTGGAGTTTGCCCAAAGACGTGCCCTTGTTGCAGGGCCGCATTAAGGATCTCTTGGAAGGAGACCTCAGCCTGGTCAAGGTGACGCAGGTCATGCTGATTCGCCGAATATTGCCTGACAAACGTCGCTCCCTTCGCCTGTGGGAGTTTAATCCAGAGGAACCGCGAGCTCTCCAGAATTTCATGGGCGCAACGCCCGCGGAGATGTATAAACTATTCTTCGGATCACAAGAGATGTGTCCGGATTTAACCGAGGATGCAGGCCTAAGCTGCAATCGCCCGGATACTCAAGTAAGCAACCTTGTGCCTGGACCTTCTATCCGTATAATTGTCATAAACTTGCCCCTAAAAGAGTCGTCCTTTTAAACAGGAGTGGATAGCGAAGGCAAAGCTGATCAGGTATCCGGCTCCCCTTCCCGAAACCAGGCCGGATCCCGTGCTGGTCAGGATGCTGGAGATAATGCCTTTGGAGGGAAGCAAGGGGGAGGACAAGGAAACTATGGCCTCCTCAAAGGAGGCTGCTCCGAAGGGAGGAACCGACAATTCCTCTCCTAAGGGGAAGAAGAGAGCCGCCTCTGACGACCCGGAAACCATGGCCTCGAAGCGGGGGGGAATCCTCGCCAGAGGGTCCGACGCCAGGGAGTTCCCCGGCCGGACTACGCCCTCAAGGGGATCAGCCCTCCAGCGAGCCGTAAGTAGAGAAAGATCTTCCTTTTGAGGGATGAGGGAAATCCTTGATTTATATCTGAGAAGACTAACCGAATTTTTACCTTGTAGCTCGGACCTCGGCCCTTCTCAGCAGAGCTCGTCTTCGGGGGATCTCCTTCCGGAGATGATGGAGAGTGGGATGCCTCCCCCTACTGTGCCGCCTAGCGAGGCGGGTGACCCTGAGGTGTCGTCGCGGAGGGTTTCTCCGAATCCGGTAGAGGCGGAAGATAGCTATGTGGCCCCCCGAGGTTCTCCACGTCCGGCCTTCGAAAGAGGTCGTGGGTCAAGTCCGGCACCGTCTGGTGCTCGACCGGAGGAACTAAAGATTCTGCTGGGGCGAGCTTCTATCTCAGAGGAGCACCGTGTATTGATGGGCATGGTGATTGAAAGGATCTCATCCGCCGAGAGCGTATTGCATGAGGCCGTCAAAAGTTTAGTGACGGGTTTTGAGGTACATTAGATAATGTACACTTTTGTCAGTTGCGCATGAATAAGATGCGCCCTGTGTAGATAGTAGCCCCTGAGACTCTGCACGTCGTCAAGAAATGATGGCACGCAGAGGATCATAATCCCAGGTCTAAGATGTCACCTTTGAATGTAGGCGGCAGGGTGTCCGGAATCGAGCCGAACTGATGATTTTGCCGAACTAAAGCGGCAACTAGACGTGGCAGATGCCGACATCGCGCTTGTCAACAAGAGGCTTGATGAGGCTCAAGGTATTTAATTCCTCGGGAGGCATCAGGTAAGAAGAGTTTTATGCCAGTGTCTTACGATGTGTGTGCTTGACGCAGATGGTGCGGCCGCCGTGGAGAGTCTTAGGGCAGAACTTGCCCGAGCTAAAGAACAAGCCAGAGAAAGTGATGCGGCTACCAAGAAAGCCCTTGAAGAGCTGAGAGCCGAACAGGCTGCTCATTGCCGAAGCAAGGAAAAGATGGCCGAGATGGCCGAAAAGTTAAAGAGCACTGCAGACCGTTGCAGACTTCTTAAGAAAGAAGACCAGGCGAAACAAACGGACTTAGAGAAGGCTGTTGCCAATGCCAAGGACGCACGCTCTGCGATGAGAGCTGCGAAGGAGGAGCTGCGTCAGGCCGAACAGATTGCGGCTGGAAAGCCCTTTATGTTGCGAAGGAAATTTTGCGATCCGAAGTTTGCTCCGTTGGACCGGATGTGGAGTGTGGAGGATACCTATCTGGATTTGGCAGCGAGTGCTGCTGATGCGACCGAACACTTTTGAGATCAGAAAGATCGCAAAGTGAAAAAGCTTTTCTGGTCGAAGTTTCAGAATCCAGAGCGTCCACTGGCAGTGGACGATCGTTTAGCTCAATGGGCCGAACTGAATAGGTTGTCCGGACTCGCCATGAAGTACGTCATGGATCATCTGTGGCCGGGGAGATTAGAGCCGAAGAGTTATTTCAGCTTGGTGCAGCAATTCCTTGACGCGGTGCCACGTATTAATGCAATGAAGAGGTCAGCATGCATAGAGGGCGCAAGGATGGCTCTTGCCTGTGTCAAGACATACTGGGAAGAGATGGAGACCACCGTTGTTGCGTCCCAAGATTCGGACAAAAGTCGAGTACCCTCCGAGCACTATTTTCAGGAAGTCCTTGAAGGCGCTCATGTAATAGAGACGCAGTGCTCGAAAGATGCTATGTTATGATAGCATATGTAATTATAAAGTAATATTTTGATAAACTGTAGTGGCCTTTTTATACTTGTGCCTTCAAGTATTGGGAACACCTCCTGTGCGGCCGTTTTAAGATATATATATATACAAAATCTGAAAGATGGCAGTCGTTGGCTTCAGCCCCCACGCACATAGTGCGGGGGTGCTCGCAGAAGACGCATTTTCACACTTAACCCAACGTCTTGGTCCTACAAAGGAGGTGATAGCGCAACGGGCCAGGCAACCGGACTATAATGCTTTAACACTTTCACTTAGCCATAGGAGCTTGACAGTGAGACTATTTAGGTAGCCCCTTGGTGGCGACTGTTCTCGCCCGAGTTCGGGGCGCGTATGTGCCTGGCTGGGAAGCGGCCCTTCGTTAAAGCGGAGGAATCTGATAGATTCCGATAGGTCATTGAGTGGCTGACCAGTCTCACGCTACATCATGACACTCAGTTTTCGGCTTTCTCTACTGAGGTGCTCGCCCGGCCGAACCGGGGCACAATCGCAGTAGTTCTCCTGGTGCTACCTTAGCCGATAGAGCGGAATGTAAGGTAGCTGAACTCAGGAGCCGGGCAACCCAACATTTGACCAAAGACATGATTCGGAGCTGATGCATATAATGCCAAAACTCGCGACGCCGAACACTCCCTAAGGTGTTCGGTCTTTATGAGTGCGGGCGAAACAACACTCTTTATTAAAAAAGCCCCTAGTGTCCAGGTACGTGCAAAAATTCTGACGTGGCCACATGCCAAGACGCCAGCCTCCTCCTTGGTTATATCAGAAAAAACCAGGGGATGTGTAGCAACAAGAGATAGTAAAAAAGGTTTACGCAGGGTCTTAATCTAAAAAGAATCCTTTAGGACGGGTCCCTACTGCACATCTGCGCCTGTGTCTCCGTTGTGCCGTATCCTGGACGGGCGCCGCACGACGTTCATCTGTAAAAGAGAGGAACTGAGTTGAAAACGGGTCGTGCGAACAAAAGTTTAAAATAAACAAAGTGTAAAGTAAAATATATAAAATTGAGCTTTATTGTCTCTTATTGTATATGCATGGAGCCCCTAGTGCGAGGGTATATGGCCACTAAGCCTGCATCAATGATGATTTTGTACCGAACTCGTCTATCCGCGTTCGTGGTCTTTAATGACCTATTTCGAAGTTTTTTGGCCGGTGAGGCCATTTTACTGTGGGGCTGTCAAAGCGGCCGCACAGTCCTCCGCTTGGGGAGGTGCACTTTAGTGCTTCCCCTTCAAAGAGATGATGCCTCGTGGACCGGCATCTTAAGCGTGAGAGATGCATAATGTGGTATTGCGTTAAAGCGGGCGAAAGCTTCACGTCCTAGTAGTGCTTGATAGCGACTTGAGAACGGGACGATATGGAAGGTAAGCTTTTTGCGGCGGAAGTTATCGGCAGAGCCGAATATAACTTCAGCCAGAGAAAACCCATACAATGGGTGTCCGGACCAGGTGTTACCCCTTGAAAGGAGGTTTTGCTGCGGCGGATTCTTGCTGGGTTTATCCCCATGTGATGGATTGTATCCTGATATATCAGGTTTAGTCCACTGCCGCCGTCCATAAGGACATTTGAAAACCAGAGTCCGCCAACTATTGGATCGAATATCAAGGCAGTCCAGCCTGCATTCTTGATATTTCTAGAATAATCTAGCTGATCGAATATGATTGGTTTTGACAACCAGTGGCGGGACCCTTTGGGGATAGGTCGTGTGGTGCGTACCTTTATGGGCGCCGCACGTTTTGTTATGTGAAGTAAGTTCACTGTTTTTACTTCTTGTGGGAAGTTCTTTTGTTTCCTGGTGCTCTGCTTTTGGGGTTCGTCCTCGTCTTCGCTTGGTGTGTCGAGCCCCTTGTGTTCGGCATTGAGTCTGACGGATTGTTTGAAAACCCAACAATCTCTGTGGGTATGGTTAGCAGGCTTCCTGGGAGTACTGTGTATCTGACATATCCTGTCCAGGATTTTATTTAAGTTGGATGGATCGTCCCTGTTATCCTGGAGGGGTGGTTTTGTCTGATTTTGTCGTCAACCTTTGAATCCGACATTGACTGCCGTGCTCTTCGGACTTTTTTCCTTAGTCCGACGACGGTCCTTGTTGCGTCGCGGTTTTCCGTTTCCATCCCTGGTTTCAGATGTACTTGGGTCGCTGGGGCTGCACCTTGCCAACCAGCTGTCCTCTCCTGCACAAAAGCGGGTCATGAGGCTTGTTAGTGCGGCCATTGTTCTTGGCTTTTCTTGGGCGAGGTGTCTGGCGAGCCATTCGTCTCGGACGTTATGCCTGAAAGCTGCTCATGCTTCGGCGTCCGGACAGTCGACTATCTGATTCTTTTTAGTGAGGAATCTATTCCAGAACTGCCGAGCTGATTCTCCGGGCTGTTGAGTTATGTGACTAAGATCGTCTGCATCCGGAGGGCGGACATAGGTCCCTTGAAAATTTGCTCGGAAAGCATCCTCGAGCTCTTCCCAACTTCCAATTGTGTTTTCAGGAAGGCTTTTAAGCCAATGTCGGGCTGGCCCTTTAAGCTTAAGGGGTAAATATTTTATGGCGTGGAGATCATCTCCTCTAGCCATGTGTATGTGGAGGATATAATCCTCGATCCAGACTCCAGGGTCTGTTGTTCCATCATATGCCTCTATGTTTACGGGTTTGAATCCCTCTGGAAATTCATAGTCCAGGACCTCATCGGTGAAACATAGGGGGTGTGCGGCACCCCTGTATTTGGGTGTGCCGGATTCTGATGATGGCTTTATTGCGTTGCTTACGGGAGCTTGCTTTCTTGGCCCATAAATGGACCTAATTGGGCCATGATGCGAATCCTTAGGTGGCTCGCATGCCGATTTAAGTGCGGCGCCGCTTGCCGCTTTATGGGGTCGTCTATCCGACCATGTGGCTTTCTTATTTTTTGAATGCGAGGGCTCTAGGGCCTCTTCGTCGAATTCAGACAGTAGCTTTCTTTTTGGATAGCTTTTAGTGCGGTGACCGTTGCCGTATTTATCTGCGGTATTGATTACTTTGCTCCATCTAATCCGGAATGCATCTTCCGCTATTTTTAGCTTCCGCTTTTGCTTTTTCAGGCTGCGTGCAGTTGCAACGAGCCTCTCATGGAGATTCTTCTGCTCCATGGGTTTATCCGGCGTGAGGTCGTCCGGAATGCCGTTTTCACCGGAGGAGGGATCTTCGGTTTCTCTATCCATGTTGCCCTGTTCGGACGGTTGCTCTAAGGCATGCTCGTCATCTACCGGCTGGTCCTGCTCTATGGCTGGATTTTTATCGAGGCGGGGCTTGGGTCGGTGTTTACGCTGACGCTTTGATTGCTTTTCGGGGGGTCGATCTCCCGTTCCATCCCCTTTTTCCTCGTTGTCGCTTCCTTTAGGGGTATCCACCATGTATACATCGTGAGATGAGGTGGCTGTCCAATGCCCTATGGGCGTTGGTTCATCGGTATCTCATGCATCGTCATCCATGCTGTCGATGTCTCCGGAGTCGAAGTTGAGAACGTCGTTTAAATTGTCGACAGTGGCTACCAAGTGGGTGGTGGGTGGGCTTTGAATTTCTTCATCGTCCATATCCCATCCTCGCTGACCGCAGTTCGGCTAGGGCTCTCCTGATAAAGAGAGAGACTTGAAAGAACTCAGGATATCGCAAAAAGGCGAGTGCTGAAAGATGTCCGCGGCGGTGAACTCCATTATTGGCGCCCAATCGGATTCGATCGGCAGGGGCGCGGGGGGTTCGGAGTCCGGAGAGGAGTCCGGATCCTTGGAGTCATGAGTCACGCGGAGTGTGGGGCCGGCGTTCGGCTCGATCGCCTTTGAGATCACAGCCCCCGAGGTGACGTGCAACCGCTCTTCCTCGATTGACACAACTGGCTCCGAATTAAGGGTCATAGCTGGTGCGTTTGCGGCCTCCGGGATACTGTTCGGTGACAAAGCTAGATCATGCCGCGCGAGACAGTGCGGCGCGCTTGGTTGTGGCTCGAATCCGTCGAAGATCAAATCTCCACGGATGTCTGCCATGTAGTTTAGGCTTCCAAACCTGACTTCATGGCCAGGGGCGTAGCTTTTCGATCTGCTCCAGGTGGCCAAGCGAATTGGCCCGCAGTGCGAAGCCGCCAAAGACGAAGATCTGTCCGAGGAGAAAAGTCTCACCCTAGACCACATCGTTGTTGATGATCAAAGGAGCCATCGGGCCTAAAGGCGATGACACAGAGGAAATCTCAATGAAAGCACCAATGTCGGTGTCAAAACCGGCGGATCTCGGGTAGGGGGTCCCGAACTGTGCGTCAAGGCCGGATAGTAACAGGAGACAAGGGACATGATGTTTTTACCCAGGTTCGGGCCCTCTCGATGGAGGTAATACCCTACTCCTACTTGATTAATATTGATGATATGGGTAGTACAAGAGTAGATCTACCACGAGATCAAGGAGGCTAAACCCTAGAAGCTAGCCTATGGTATGATTGTTGTATATGGAGTTGATGTCCTACGGACTACAACCCTCCGGTTTATATAGACACCGGATAGGGTTAGGGTTACACAGAGTCGGTTATAATGGTAGGAGATCTTGAATATCCGCATCGCCATGCTTGCCTTCCACGCCAAGGAAAGTCCCATCTGGACACGGGACGAAGTCTTCCATCTTGTATCTTCATAGTCCAGGAGTCCGGCTGAAGGTATAGTCCGGCTACCCGAACACCCCCTAATCCAGGACTCCCTCAACACCTAAAAGCCAAATCTTGGGGATGCCCCGGAAGGCATCCCCTCTTTCGTCTACTTCTATCGATAACTTTACTTGGAGCTATATTTTTATTTACCACACGATATGTGTTTTGCTTGGAGCATCTTGTATGATTTGAGTCTTTGCTTATTAGTTTACCACAATCATCCTTGCTGTACACACCTTTTGCGAGAGCCGTATATGATTTGGAATTTGTTAGAATACTCTATGTGCTTCGCTTATATCTTTTGAGTTATATAATTTTGCTCTAGTGCTTCACTTATATCTTTTAGAGCACGGTGGTGGATTTGTTTTATAGAAACTATTGATCTCGCATGCTTCACTTAGATTATTTTGAGAGTCTTAAATAGCATGGTAATTTGCTTAAAATCCTAATATGCTTGGTATGCAAGATTAATAATAAAAATTCTCTTATCAGTGTGTTGAATACTATGATAAGTTTGATACTTGATAATTGTTTTGAGACATGGAGATGGTGATATTAAAGTCATGCTAGTTGAGTAGTTTTGAATTTGAGAAATACTTGTGTTGAAGCTTGTGATTCCCACAGCATGCACGTATGGTGAAGCGTTATGTGATGAAGTCAAAGCATGATTTATTTATTGATTGTCTTCCTTATGAGTGGCGGTCGGGGATGAGCGATGGTCTTTTCCTACCAATCTATCCCCATAGGAGCATGCGCGTAATACTTTGCTTTGATAACTTGTAGATTTTTGCAATAAGTATATGAGTTCTTTATGACTAATGTTGAGTCCATGGATTATACGCACTCTCACCCTTCCACCTTTGCTAGCCTCTCTAATACCGCGCACCTTTCGCCGGTATCATACACCTACCATATACCTTCCTCAAAACAGCCACAATACCTACCTATTATGGCATTTCCATAGCCATTCCGAGATATATTGCCATGCAACTTTCCACCGTTCCGTTTATGACACACTCCACATTGTCATGTTGCTTAGCATGATCATGTAGTTGACATAGTACTTGTGGCAAAGCCACCATTCATAATTCTTTTATACTTGTCACTCATGCATCATTGCATATCCCGGTACACCGCCAGAGGCATTCACATAGAGTCATATTTTGTTCTAAGTTTCAAGTTGTAATTATTGAGTTGTGAGAAAACTAAAAGTGTAATGATCTTCATTATTTGAGCATTGTCCCAAGTGAGGAAAGGATGATGGAGACTATGATTCCCCCACAAGTCGGGATGAGACTCCGGACAAAAAAAGAGAAAGAAAAGAGGCCATAAAAAAGAGAAAAGGCCCAAATAAAAAAAGGAAAAGAAAAAAATGAGAGAAAAAGAGAGAAGGGACAATGTTAATATCCTTTTACCACACTTGTGCTTCAAAGTAGCACCATGATCTTCATAGTAGAGAGTCTCTCATGTTATCACTTTCATATACTAGTGGGAATTTTTCATTTAGAACTTGGCTTGTATATTCCAATGATGGGCTTCCTAAAATTGCCCTAGGTCTTCATGAGCAAGCAAGTTGGATGTACACCCACTTAGTTTCTTTTGGAGCTTTCATATACTTATAGCTCTAGTGCATCCGTTGCATGGCAATCCCTACTCACTCACATTAATATCTATTGATGGGCATCTACATAGCCCGTTGATACGCCTAGTTGATGCAAGACTATCTTCCCCTTTTTGTCTTCTCCACAACCACCACTCTATTCTACCCATAGTGCTATATCCATGGCTCACGCTCATGTATTGCGTGAAGATTGAAAAGTTTTGAGAATGTCAAAAGTATGAAACAATTGCTTGGCTTGTCATCGGAGTTGTGCATGATTTAAATATTTATGTGGTGAAGATAGAGCATAGCCAGACTATATGATTTTGTAGGGATAACTTTCTTTAGCCATGTTATTTTGAGAAGACATAATTGCTTTGTTAGTATGCTTGAAGTATTATTATTTTCTATGTCAATATGAACTTTTTTCTTGAATCTTTTGGATCTGAATATTCATACCACAATTAAGAAGAATTACATTAAAATTATGCCAAGTAGCTCTCCGCATCAAAAATTCTGTTTTTATCATTTACGTACTCGAGGACGAGTAGGAATTAAGCTTGGGGATGCTTGATACGTCTCCAACGTATCTATAATTTTTGATTGCTCCATGCTATATTATCTACTGTTTTGGACATTATTGGGCTTTATTATCCACTTTTATATTATTTTTGGGACTAACCTATTAACCGGAGGCCCAGCCTAGAATTGTTGTTTTTTGCCTGTTTTAGGGTTTCAAAGAAAAGGAATATCAAACGCAGTCCAAACGGAATGAAACCTTTGGGAAAGTGATTTTTTCACCGAATACAACTCAGGAGACTTGGACCCTACATGAAGCCAATTAACAGGAGGCCACGATGTAGGGGGGCGCGCCTGCCCCCTAGGCGGGCCCTCCACCCTCGTGGGCCCCCTGTTGCTCCACCGACGTACTTCTTCCTCCTATATATATCCACGTACCCCCAAACGATCAGAGACGGAGCCAAAACCCTAATTCCACCGCCGTAACTTTCTGTATCCATGAGATCCCATCTTGGGGCCTGTTCCGGAGCTCCGCCGGAGGGGGCATCGATCACGGAGGGCTTCTACATCAACACCATAGCCTCTCTGATGAAGTGTGAGAAGTTTACTTCAGACCTACGGGTCCATAGTTTAGTAGCTAGATGGCTTCTTCTCTCTTTTTGGATCTCAATACAATGTTCTCCCCCTCTCTTGTGGAGATCTATTCGATGTAATCTTCTTTTTGCGGTGTGTTTGTTGAGATCGATGAATTGTGGGTTTATGATCAAGTCTATCTATGAATAATATTTGAATCTTCTCTGAATTCTTTGATGTATGATTGGTTATCTTTGCAAGTCTCTTCGAATTATCAGTTTGGTTTGGCCTACTAGATTGATCTTTCTTGCAATGGGAGAAGTGCTTAGCTTTGGGTTCAATCTTGCAGTGTCCTTTCCCGGTGACAGTAAGGGCAGCAAGGCACGTATTGTATTGTTGCCATCGAGGATAACAAGATGGGTTTTTCTCATATTGCATGAGTCTATCCCTCTACATCATGTCATCTTGCGTAAGGCGTTACTCTGTTTTTAACTTAATACTCTAGATGCATGCTGGATAGTGGTCGATGAGTGGAGTAATAGCAGTAGATGCAGGCAGGAGTCGGTCTACTTGTCTCGGACGTGATGCCTATATACATGATCATACCTAGATATTCTCATAACTATGCTCAATTCTGTCAATTTCTCAACAGTAATTTGTTCACCCACTGTAGAATACTTATGCTCTCGAGAGAAGCCACTAGTGAAACCTATGGCCCCCGGGTCTATCTTTATCATATCAATCTACTACTACTTAGTTATTTACTTTGCTATTTACTTTGCCTTTATTTTACTTTGCCTTTATTTTACTTTGCATCTTTATCATAAAAATACCAAAAATATTATCTTTATCATATCTATCAGATCTCACTCTCGTAAGTGGCCCTATAGGGATTGACAACCCCTATTTGCATTGGTTGCGAGGATTTATTTGTTTGTGCAGGTACGAGGGACTTGTGTGTAGCCTCCTACTGGATTGATACCTTGGTTCTCAAAAACTGAGGGAAATACTTACGCTACTTTGCTGCATCATCCCTTCCTCTTTGGGGAAAACCAACGCAGTGCTAAAAGAGGTAGCAGTATCATACACCTACCATATACCTTCCTCAAAACAGCCACCATACCTACCTATTATGGCATTTCCATAGCCATTCCGAGATATATTGCCATGCAACTTTCCACCGTTCCGTTTATGACACACTCCATCATTGTCATATTGCTTAGCATGATCATGTAGTTGACACAGTATTCGTGGCAAAGCCACCGTTCGTAATTCTTTCATACTTGTCACTCATGCATCATTGCATATCCCGGTACACTGCCGGAGGCATTCATATAGAGTCATATTTTGTTTTAAGTATCGAGTTGTAATTATTGAGTTGTAAGAAAAATAAAAGTGTGATGATCATCATTATTAGAGCATTGTCCCATGTGAGGAAAGGATGATGGAGACTATGATTCCCCCACAAGTCGGGATGAGACCCCGGACGAAAAATAAATAAAAGAGGCCAAAGAAGCCCAAATAAAAAAGGGAGAAAGAAAAGATGCCATAAAAAGAGAAAAGGCACAAATAAAAAATGAGAGAAAAATAGAGAAGGGACATTGTTACTATCCTTTTACCACACTTGTGCTTCAAAGTAGCACCATGATCTTCATAGTAGAGAGTCTCTCATGTTATCACTTTCATATACTAGTGGGAATTTTTCATTATAGAACTTGGCTTGTATATTCCAATGATGGGCTTCCTCAAATTTGCCCTAGGTCTTCATGAGCAAGCAAGTTGGATGCACATCCACTTAGTTTCTTTTGGAGCTTTCATATACTTATAGCTCTAATGCATCCGTTGCATGGCAATCCCTACTCACTCACATTGATATCTATTGATGGGCATCTCCATAGCCCGTTGATACGCCTAGTTGATGTGAGACTATCTTCCCCTTTTTTGTCTTCTCCACAACCACCACTCTATTCCACCTATAGTGCTATATCCATGGCTCACGCTCATGTATTGCGTGAAGATTGAAAAAGTTTTGAGAATGTCAAAAGTATGAAACAATTGCTTGGCTTGTCATCGGGGTTGTGCATGATTTAAATATTTTGTGTGGTGAAGATAGAGCATAGCCAGACTATATGATTTTGTAGGGATAACTTTATTTAGCCATGTTATTTTGATAAGACATAATTGCTTTGTTAGTATGCTTGAAGTATTATTATTTTCTATGTCAATATGAACTTTTGTCTTGAATCTTTCAGATCTGAATATTCATACCACAATTAAGAAGAATTACATTAAAATTATGCCATGTAGCACCCCACATCAAAAATTCTATTTTTATCATTTACCTACTCGGGGACGAGCAGGAATTAAGCTTGGGGATGCTTGATACGTCTCCAACGTATCTATAATTTTTGATTGCTCCATGCTATATTTTCTACTATTTTGGACATTATTTGGCTTTATTATCCACTTTTATATTATTTTTGGGACTAACCTATTAACTGGAGGCCCAGCCCAGAATTTTTGTTTTTTTGCCTGTTTTAGGGTTTCGAAGAAAAGGAATATCAAACGGAGTCCAAACGGAATGAAACCTTCGAAACGTGATTTTCTCACCGAATACAACTCAGGAGACTTGGACCCTACATCAAGCCAGCTAACAGGAGGCCACGAGGTAGAGGGGTGCGCCTGCCCCCCTCCAGGCGCGCCCTCCACCCTCGTGGGCCCCCTGTTGCTCCACCGACGTACTTCTTCCTCCTATATATACCCACGTACCCCCAAACGATCAGAGACAGAGCCGAAACCCTAATTCCGCCGCCGTAACTTTCTGTATCCACGAGATCCCATCTTGGGGCCTGTTCCGGAGCTCCACCGGAGGGGGCATCGATCATGGAGGGCTTCTACATCAACACCATAGCCTCTCCGATGAAGTGTGAGTAGTTTACTTCAGACCTACGGGTCCATAGTTAGCAGCTAGATGGCTTCTTCTCTCTTTTTGGATCTCAATACAATGTTCTCCCCCTCTCTTGTGGAGATCTATTCGATGTAATCTTCTTTTTGTGGTGTGTTTGTTGAGACCGATGAATTGTTGGTTTATGATCAAGTCTATATATGAATAATATTTGAATCTTCTCTGAATTCTTTTATGTATGATTGGTTATCTTTGCAAGTCTCTTCGAATTATCAGTTTGGTTTGGCCTACTAGATTGATCTTTCTTGCAATGGGAGAAGTGCTTAGCTTTGGGTTCAATCTTGTGGTGTCCTTTCCCAGTGACAGTAAGGGCAGCAAGACACGTATTGTATTGTTGCCATCGAGGATAACAAGATGGGGTTTTCTTCATATTGCATGAGTCTATCCCTCTACATCATGTCATCTTGCTTAAGGCGTTACTCTGTTTTAACTTAATACTCTAGATGCATGTTGGATAGCAGTGGATGAGTGGAGTAATAGTAGTAGATGCAGGCAGGAGTCGGTCTACTTGTCTCGAACGTGATGCCTATATACATGATCATACCTAGATATTCTCATAACTATGCTCAATTCTGTCAATTGCTCAACAGTAATTTGTTCACCCATCGTAGAATACTTATGCTCTCGAGAGAAGCCACTAGTGAAACCTATGGCCCCCGGGTCTATCTTTATCATATCAATCTCCTACTACTTAGTTATTTACTTTGCTATTTACTTTGCCTTTATTTTACTTTGCATCTTTATCATAAAAATACCAAAAATATTATCTTTATCATATCTATCAGATCTCACTCTCGTAAGTGGCCCTATAGGGATTGACAACCCCTATTTGCATTGGTTGCGAGGATTTATTTGTTTGTGCAGGTACGAGGGACTTGTGTGTAGCCTCCTACTGGATTGATACCTTGGTTCTCAAAAACTGAGGGAAATACTTACGCTACTTTGCTGCATCATCCCTTCCTCTTCAGGGAAAACCAACGCAGTGCTAAAAGAGGTAGCAGTATCATACACCTACCATATACCTTCCTCAAAACAGCCACCATACCTACCTATTATGGCATTTCCATAGCCATTCCGAGATATATTGCCATGATACTTTCAACCGTTCCGTTTATGACACACTCCATCATTGTCATATTGCTTAGCGTGATCATGTAGTTGACATAGTATTCGTGGCAAAGCCACCGTTCGTAATTCTTTCATACTTGTCACTCATGCATCATTGCATATCCCGGTACACTGCCGGAGGCATTCATATAGAGTCATATTTTGTTCTAAGTATCGAGTTGTAATTATTGAGTTGTAAGAAAAATAAAAGTGTGATGATCATCATTATTAGAGCATTGTCCCAAGTGAGGAAAGGATGATGGAGACTATGATTCCCCCACAAGTCGGGATCAGACCCCGGACGAAAAATAAATAAAAGAGGCCAAAGAAGCCCAAATAAAAAAAGGGAGAAAGAAAAGATGCCATAAAAAAGAGAAAAGGCCCAAATAAAAAAATGAGAGAAAAGAGAGAAGGGACAATGTTACTATCCTTTTACCACACTTGTGCTTCAAAGTAGCACCATGATCTTCATAGTTGAGAGTCTCTCATGTTATCACTTTCATATACTAGTGGGAATTTTTCATTATAGAACTTGGTTTGTATATTCCAATGATGGGCTTCCTCAAATTTGCCCTAGGTCTTCATGAGCAAGCAAGTTGGATGCACACCCACTTAGTTTCTTTTGGAGCTTTCATATACTTATAGCTCTAATGCATCCGTTGCATGGCAATCCCTACTCACTCACATTGATATCTATTGATGGGCATCTCCATAGCCCATTGATACGCCTAGTTGATGTGAGACTATCTTCCCCTTTTTTGTCTTCTCCACAACCACCACTCTATTCCACCTATAGTGCTATATCCATGGCTCACGCTCATGTATTGCGTGAAGATTGAAAAAGTTTTGAGAATGTCAAAAGTATGAAACAATTGCTTGGCTTGTCATCGGGGTTGTGCATGATTTAAATATTTTGTGTGGTGAAGATAGAGCATAGCCAGACTATATGATTTTGTAGGGATAACTTTCTTTAGCCATGTTATTTTGATAAGACATAATTGCTTTGTTAGTATGCTTGAAGTATTATTATTTTCTATGTCAATATGAACTTTTGTCTTGAATCTTTCGGATCTGAATATTCATACCACAATTAAGAAGAATTACATTAAAATTATGCCAAGTAGCACCCCACATCAAAAATTCTATTTTTATCATTTACCTACTCGAGGACGAGCAGGAATTAAGCTTGGGGATGCTTGATACGTCTCCAACGTATCTATAATTTTTGATTGCTCCATGCTATATTATCTACTGTTTTGGACATTATTGGGCTTTATTATCCACTTTTATATTATTTTTGGGACTAACCTATTAACTGGAGGCCCAGCCCAGAATTTTTGTTGTTTTGCCTGTTTTAGGGTTTCGAAGAAAAGGAATATCAAACGGAGTCGAAACGGAATGAAACCTTCGAAACGTGATTTTCTCGCCGAATACAACTCAGGAGACTTGGACCCTATGTCAAGCCAGCTAACAGGAGGCCACGAGGTAGGGGGGTGTGCCTGCCCCCCTCCAGGCGCGCCCTCCACCCTCGTGGGCCCCCTGTTGCTCCACCGACGTACTTCTTCCTCCTATATATACCCACGTACCCCCAAACGATCAGAGACAGAGCCAAAACCCTAATTCCGCCGCCGTAACTTTCTATATCCACGAGATCCCATCTTGGGGCCTGTTCCGGAGCTCCACCGGAGGGGGCATCGATCACGGAGGGCTTCTACATCAACACCATAGCCTCTCCGATGAAGTGTGAGTAGTTTACTTCAGACCTACGGGTCCATAGTTAGCAGCTAGATGGCTTCTTCTCTCTTTTTGGATCTCAATACAATGTTCTCCCCCTCTCTTGTGGAGATCTATTCGATGTAATCTTCTTTTTGCGGTGTGTTTGTTCACACCGATGAATTGCTGGTTTCTGATCAAGTCTATATATGAATAATATTTGAATCTTCTCTGAATTCTTTTATGTATGATTGGTTATCTTTGCAAGTCTCTTCGAATTATCAGTTTGGTTTGGCCTACTAGATTGATCTTTCTTGCAATGGGAGAAGTGCTTAGCTTTGGGTTCAATCTTGTGGTGTCCTTTCCCAGTGACAGTAAGGGCAGCAAGACACATATCGTATTGTTGCCATCGAGGATAACAAGATGGGGTTTTCTTCATATTGCATGAGTCTATCCCTCTACATCATGTCATCTTGCTTAAGGCGTTACTCTGTTTTAACTTAATACTCTAGATGCATGCTGGATAACAGTCGATGAGTGGAGTAATAGTAGTAGATGCAGGCAGGAGTCGGTCTACTTGTCTCGGACGTGATGCCTATATACATGATCATACCTAGATATTCTCATAACTATGCTCAATTCTGTCAATTGCTCAACAGTAATTCGTTCACCCATTGTAGAATACTTATGCTCTCGAGAGAAGCCACTAGTGAAACCTATGGCCCCCGGGTCTATCTTTATCATATCAATCTCCTACTACTTAGTTATTTACTTTGCTATTTACTTGCCTTTATTTTACTTTGCATCTTTATCATAAAAAATACCAAAAATATTATCTTTATCATATCTATCAGATCTCACTCTCGTAAGTGGCCCTATAGGGATTGACAACCCCTATTTGCGTTGGTTGCGAGGATTTGTTTGTTTGTGCAGGTACGAGGGACTTGCGTGTAGCCTCCTACTGGATTGATACCTTGGTTCCCAAAAACTAAGGGAAATACTTACGCTACTTTGCTGCATCATCCCTTCCTCTTCGGGGAAAACCAACGTGGTGCTAAAAGAGGTAGCACCTCACCGCCCCACCATACTCTCATCGCTGGCCTAGCCATCCCTCTACTCACCCACACCTACTGTTATTCTCCGGCGACAACAGACGAACCAGTAAACCCTCGTACAGTCGTGTTCCCCTCCACATGGGAAACAACTGTCGAGTCTTCCCTGGCTCCGTGTCGTTCCCTTCCTAGGCCTCGCCGTCGTCCACCGCCCTGGTGCTCTCGCCGCGGCCTGGTCAACGTGGTCAACGACCGACATGCATCTGAAGTGGATTGTGCGTGGAGAGGCTGGCAGCTGGGTCCATGGCCGCACGCAAGGAAATGCCTCCTTATTACGGGCAAAATAATGATTCTTCCACTTGACATCTGGGACCCACCGAAAGGGCCTATGTATTTCACGAAAAAACATTACCGCCGCTAACAGCTCGGACCCACCAGCTATATCTTCGCACGCAAGGAAGTGCCTCCTTATTACGCACAAAAAAATGAAAACTCCCCCCTGCTAGCTGGGACCCAGTATAGTGGTAGGCTGACTTGTGGGCCTACTAAGTTGATGGGGACGGAGGGCTTTGTCAGCTTAGTCAATATGCACGATTCTAGCTCCAATGACTGTACGATGTCCATCCAACGGCCATAGTGCTTCTTCAACCTCTGCTCTTCTTGCTCCAGCCGCCCAAACCAGCGCCGGTCATGACTCGTGCTCCTGCCTCCCATGGTCGGCTGCGATGTGGCGGAGGCCTCACCGCCCCCTACTACTCCCACTGCTGGCCAGGCCATCCCTCTACTCACCCACACCCCCTGTTATTCTGCAGCGACGGTAGCCTCACACCGCAACGGACCAGTGAACCCTCATACTCCTCTATGCGTGGGCATCCACTGCCGCGTCTTCCCTGGCTTTGCGTCGTCCCCTTCCTAGGCCTCGTCGTCATCCACCGCCCTGGTGCTCTCGGCGCGGCGTGGTCAACGTGGTCAAGGAACGGCTTCCATCGGACATGGACTGTACGTGGAGAGGCTGACAGCTGGGTCCACGGCCGCAGCAAGGAAGTGCCTCCTTATTACGCACAAAATAAATATTCCTCTACCTGACAGTGGGGACCCACCGGACGGGTCATCGTATTTCGTGAAAAAAACGTTTCCCCCTGACTGCTGGGACCCACGAGCTACACCTTCGCACGCAAGGAAGTGCGTCCGGGCATAAAAAACGATCCGCCCCCTGACTGTTGGGACCCACCAGCTACATCTTCGCATGCAAGGAAGTGCCTGACAGTTGGGACCCACATGGTCGAAGCTTACGTAGCGTTGTCATTCTGGTCACGAACGTGTACGTACATACTGGTCGACGTAGAGGCGCGCACGTGTCGTAGTAGAGGAGCGCACGCAGCATGTACACGTACGTCCAGCGGCCAGTTGCTACCTCTTTTAGCACTGTGTTGGTTTTCCCAGAAGAGGAAGGGATGATGTAGCAAATTAGCGTAAGTATTTCCCTTAGTTTTTGAGAACCAATGTATCAATCCAGTAGGAGGCTACGCGCGAGTCCCTCGCACCTGCACAAAACAAATAAATCCTCGCAACCAACGCAAATAGGGGTTGTCAATCCCTATAGGTCCACTTACGAGAGTGAGATCTAATAGATATGATAAGATAATATTTTTGGTATTTTTATGATAAAGATGCAAAGTAAAATAAAGGCAAAGTAAATAGCAAAGTAAATAACTAAATAGTAGGAGATTGATATGATAAAGATAGACCCGGGGGCCATAGGTTTCACTAGTGTCTTCTCTCGAGAGCATAAGTATTCTACGGTGGGTGAACAAATTACTATTGAGCAATTGACAGAATTGAGCATAGTTATGAGAATATATAGGTACAATCATGTATATAGGCATCACGTCCGAGACAAGTAGACCGACTCCTGCCTGCATCTACTACTATTACTCCACTCATCGGCCGCTATCCAGCATGCATCTAGAGTATTAAGTTAAAAACAGAGTAACGCCTTAAGCAAGATGACATGATGTAGAGGGATAGACTCATGCAATATGAAGAAAACCCCATCTTGTTATCCTCGATGGCAACAATACAATACGTGCCTTGCTGCCCTTACTGTCACCTGGAAAGGACACCGCAAGATTGAACCCAAAGCTAAACACTTCTCCCATTGCAAGAAAGATCAATCTAGTAGGCCAAACTAAACTGATAATTCGAAGAGACTTGCAAATATAACCAATCATACATAAAAGAATTCAGAGAAGATTCAAATATTATTCATAGATAGACTTGATCATAAACCGACAATTCATCGGTCTCAACAAACACACCGCAAAAAGAAGATTACATTGAATAGATCTCCACAAGAGAGGGGGAGAACATTGTATTGAGATCCAAAAAGAGAGAAGAAGCCATCTAGCTAGTAACTATGGACCCGTAGGTCTGAGGTAAACTACTCACACTTCATCGGAAGGGCTATGGTGTTGGTGTAGAAGCCCTCCGTGATCGATGGCCCCTCCGGCGGAGCTTCGGAACAGGCCCCAAGATGGGATCTCGTGGATACAGAAAGTTGCGGCGGTGGAATTAGGGTTTTGGCTCTGTCTCTGATCGTTTGGGGGTACGTGGGTATCTATAGGAGGAAGAAGTACGTCAGTGGAGCAATAGGGGGCCCACGAGGGTGGAGGGCGCGCCTGGGAGGGGGGGTAGGTGCGCCCTCTACCTCGTGGCCTCCTGTTACGTGTCTTGACGTAGGGTCCAAGTCTCCTGAGTTGTATTCGATGAGAAAATCAAGTTCCCAAAGGTTTCATTCCGTTTGGACTCCGTTTGATATTCCTTTTCTTCGAAACCCTAAAACAGGCAAAAAACAACAATTCTGGGCTGGGCCTCCGGTTAATAGGTTAGTCCCAAAAATAATATAAAAGTGGATAATAAAGCCCAATAATGTCCAAAACAGTAGATAATATAGCATGGAGCAATCAAAAATTATAGATACGTTGGAGACGTATCACCAGTGTGCAAGAAAGAAAATACGGCCACGTACGTACATACGGGCAGGGTCTCGAACGCCTACTCGCGCATACGTACGGCCAGGGATCGTGTACATGGCTGGGCCGGAACGGAGAAACTGCGTCGTCGTCATGTTCATGGGGAGCCAACCGGCTGGGTCGGAACGGAATGCGTCGACGTGTTCATCGGGAGGGCTTGGACTGAACAGTCGATGGAAACGAGGCCTGGCGTACCGCAGAACGAAGAAAACGGCCTTGTGTTCGACCGGCCATGTTCGAAACGGGATCCTGTTCGTCGGGAGGGGTCTGGCGTACCGCAAAACGGAGGAAACGGACCTCCTACGGTTGAAACAGGGGTCCTGTTGATCGGGAGGGGTGTGGCGTACCGCAAAACGGAGGAAACGGACTTGTGTTGGAGCTAAGGTCGAAATGGGGGTCCTGTTCATCGAGAGGGGTGTGGCGTACCGCAAAACGAGACTCCACGAGATACTGTTCATCTCCACCGTCGACCCCCTCCAGCCTCCATGGGCTACTGCTCATCCACCATCGACCTCCTCCAGCCTCCACCTGCGACTGTTCATCCACGGGCTCCTGTTCATCCAGCCTCCACCGTGCGCTACTCCACCGGCTACTGTTCAACCAGCCCTCTCAACGGGCTCCTGTTCAACCACCCCTCGATGGTCTACTGTTCATCCAGCCCTCCACTGTCTACTGTTCATCCTACCCTCCACGGGGTGGTCCTGTTCATCCAGCCCTCCACGGGGTCCTATTCATCTAGCCCCAACCGACTCGATCGATCGGGGTCCTGTTCATCCGGAGGCAACACCACGGGGTCATGTTCATCCACCCCCATCAGAAACTGTTCATCCAAACCCCCAGCAACGCTCACTGTTCATCCAGAGGCAGCATCGATCGGCTTCAGTTAGCAGCAGTAGCGAAGGAATCGCTCGGGTTCAGTAACGCGTAGCCTGCAGTGCAATCGCCCGGGTTCAGTTAGAGCCCAACGCCTCGTTCGGGTTCAGTTAGAGCCCAACGCCTCGCACCCACGCGCGTGCGTGTACGAGAGAAACGCGCATCGCTCAGTCTCGACTGCCCACCGTAACCGGGAACACCCCAATATTTTCCTCACCCTCACTTCTACCATGGTTTTTTCCGTCATGGACGGCCCATAGAATGTCATGCAGCTGCATCTCCAGCCCGCCCAGGACGAAAAGCCCATTTTCTGTCATGATTTTTTTCATAGAAGTAGGACCCCACCACATCTATGATGATACCGGGTTTTGTCACAATTATCGTCATAGAAGTGTCATAAGTATGACAGGATTTTTTTCGTTCGGCCCAAAATGTCACGAATGTGTCTTTTTTTGTAGTGTTTAGAGGATGGCACATACAAATTTACTTGGAACGACAGGTAAATACCGCATATAGGAAGGTATGATGGACTCATATGGAATAACTTTGGGGTTTATGGAAATGGATGCACAAGCAGTATTCCCGCTTAGTACAAGTGAAGGCTAGAAAGAGACTGGGAAGTGACCAACTAGAGAGCGACAACAGTCATGAACATGTATTAAGATTAATCAACAACGAGTGCAATCATGAGTAGGATATAAATCACCATGAACATAAATATCGTGGAGGCTATGTTGATTTTGTTTCAGCTACATGCGTGAACATGTGCCAAGTCAAGCCACTCGAATCGTTCAAGGAGGATACGACCCTATCATACCACGTCACAACCATTTTAATAGCATGTTGACACGCAAGGTAAACCATTATAAACTCCTAGCTAATTAAGCATGGCATGAGAAACTATAATCTCCAATTGTCATTGCGAACATGTTTCATTCATAATAGAATGAATCAGGAACGATAAACTAATCATATTTACAAAAATAAGATAGGTCGAGTTCATACCAGCTTCTCTCGTCTCAATTAGTTCATCATATATCGTCATGATTTCCTTTCACTCGCACGACCGAACGGTGTGGATAATAATAATAGTGCACGTGCATTGGACTAAGCTGGAATCTGCAAGCATTTAATAGAAGGGAGAAGACAAGGTAATATGGGCTCTTGGTTAAATCAACAATAATGCATATGAGAGCCACTCAACATTTTCATCATGGTCTTCTCCCCTCGACCCCCAAAGAAAAGAAATAAAACTTATTTACGCGGGGAAGCTCCCAACAAGAAAAAGAAGAACGAGAAATCTTTTGTTTTTTTTAATTACTACTATATAGGCATGGAAAGTAAACTAGATAAAAGCTACAACTAATTTTTTTGGTTTTTCTAAAGGTTTTTCAAACACACAAGAAGAAGGCTTAGAAAAGAAAATAAACTAGCATGGATAGTACAATGAAAAAGTATGAGCACCAACAACTAGAATGAGTGTGTGAACATGAATATAATGTCGGTGAGAAATACGTAGTCCCCCAAGCTTAGGATTTTGGCCTAAGTTGGTCTATGGCCACTACTGGCCTGGCGGATATCCAAAGTCGTAGCGGGGGTTGTACTGAGATGCAGCAGCTACTGCCTGAAGAGATGCAGCTCGGAGGCGAGCTCCTTCCGTCCTCCTCTCATACTCGTTTGTCTCCTCCCTGGTTATAACATATCTCCTTTTTGCCTGAAAGTTAAAAAAAGTAGGAGCAGGGAGGGCAACATGGACAGTGCGCTGTCTCTCAAAGATTAGTTGGTACTGGAGGAACTGTTCATTACTCTCAAGAAACTGATGGTGAACCATAGCACTGTAATATAGATAAGTAGGAG
Source organism: Triticum aestivum (assembly GCF_018294505.1). NCBI lineage: Eukaryota > Viridiplantae > Streptophyta > Magnoliopsida > Poales > Poaceae > Triticum > Triticum aestivum. The sequence continues at coordinate 9,018,100 of NC_057809.1, read as the reverse complement.
GCAACTCCATATCATTTTCATGTATGGGTACATCAAGATAATTAGCTACATGAGTTGCATAAATTCCACCAAACAAATCCCCACTTGTACCATTAAGATGCAACCTTCGTGCAACAATGGCCCCCAAGTTATATTGTTTATCACCTAATACCGCACTCTTGAGGACACTAAGATCTGGAACGCACATGTGACAAGCCTCATCTTTACCGTTAATGCATCTACCTATAAAGAGCGCAAAATAATGTATGGAAGGGGAATGAATGCTCCCTATGGTAGCTTGTGTGATTTCTCTAGATTCCCCCACAGTGATACTAGCAAGAAAGTCTTTATATTCAGATTTGTGAGGTTCACTAACATTGCCCCACTGCGGGAGTTTACAAGCAGTATTAAAATCTTCTAGGTCCATGGTATATGATTTATCATAAAGATCAAATAAAACAGTGTGAGAATTGTGTGCGGATGTAAATTTAAACCTCCTCACAAAGGAATCAGTTAGGTAGTGGTACTATAGGCACTTATGTGACACAAAGTCCTCAAGATCAGCATTACGCACATACGCGTCAAATTCATCCTTGATGCCTTCCTGGACCATAAACTCTTCCGACGGCCATTCACAAGGCCGCACTTGAGCTTCCCTAGGTGGTTCATCGTCTGGCTCACGTATCGCGAGCCTTGGTCCTTGCTTCCTTGAGGAACCACCTTGGTACATTTTCCTATGCATTTTTCTTTCTCTGGAAAATTTCTGAAATTTTTAGTGACTCAAAATAAAAGTGAACCAAACTCAACAAGATTGATAGCAACTACTCCCACAAGTGCCTAGAGGCTATATCATGCATTAAAACTACTGCGGACCATATAAATTTGACATGCAAGCTCAAGAACAGGGTCACCTTAGCAGCAAAATTTTGCAATAAATAAAGCACAAGAACAAAAACTAATTGGATCATTGGAGGAGTCACATACCAAGAACAATCCCCCCAAAACAGTTTTGTGAATGTGGCTTTGAGCAAAGAGATCGAAAATGGCAGCAAGATGAGCTAGAACATGAGTTTGAGCTATGGGAGGATTTTTTCCGGAGGAAGATGAAGTGAGTGGGTGCTGGAGTAAGTGGAGGGAGTCCATGTGGGGCCCATGAGGCAAGGGGCACCCCTCAGGGGGTGGGCGCGCCCTGTGCCCTCGTGGCCAAATGGTGGGCCCCCTGGTGTGTTCTTAGTGCCAGACATTCTTAAATATTCTACAAAAAATCATATTTCATTTTCAGGATGTTTGGAGAACTTTTATTCTTTGGGGTATTTTTATTGCAAGGATAATTCAGAAAACAGACAGAAAATATTGTTTTTGCTTTATTTAATCTAAATAACAGAAAGTAAAAGGAGGGTACAGAGAGTTGTGCTTTCTAACTTCATCCATCTCATGCTCATTGAGGGAGTCCTGGACTAAGGGGTCCTCGGGCGTCCGGCCTGTTAGACATGGGCCGGACTCATGGGCTGTGAAGATACAAAGACCGAAGACCCTCTCCCGTGTCCAGATGGGACTCTCTTTGGCGTGGAAGGCAAGCTTGGCGTCCAAATATGATGATTCCTTTCTCTGTAACCGACTTCGTACAACCCTAAACCCCTCCGTTGTCTATATAAACCAGAGGGCTTAGTCTGTTGAAAGGACAATAATCATACATGCTAGACTTCTAGGGTTTTAGCCATTACGATCTCATGGTAGATCAACTCTTGTAATACTCACATTCATCAAGATCAATCAAGCAGGAAGTAGGGTATTACCTCCATATAGAGGGCCCGAACCTGGGTAAACATCGTGTCCCCTGTTACCATCGACCTTAGACGCACAGTTCGGGACCCCCTACCCGAGATCCGACGGTTTTGACACCGACACTCATCAAAAGGAATCCACTAACAAGGTTGATCAAGTCTTGTTAACAAACTCTTTCCGAATAACATGAAACCAGATAATTTTCGAATAACACTAGGTTACCTCAACGGGGATATGCATGTACCCAACCATAAGAATATCATATTTCTTCTTGACAGTAGGAAGAGGGAATTCAAAACCTCCAATAGTAATCGTTGAAATTTTTCCAATAGAATTGATACTGTGGACTTGAGGTTGTTTCCTCGGAAAGTGTACCGTATGTTCATTACCATTAACAAGAAAAGTGATATTGTCTTTGTTGCAATTTATAACAACCCCTGCAGTATTCAAAAAGGGTCTACCAAGGATAATCGACATACTATCGTCCTCAGGAATATCAAGAATAACAAAGTCCGTTAAAATAGTAACGTTTGCAACCACAACAAGCACATCCACACAAATACCAACATGTATAGCAGTTGATTTATCGGCCATTTGCAAAGATATTTTACTAGATGTCAACTTATTCAAATCAAGTCTACGATATAAAGCGAGAGGCATAACACTAACACCGGCTCCAAGATCACATAAAGCAGTTTTAACATAGTTTCTTTTAATGGAGCATGGTATAGTTGGTACTCCTGGATCTCCTAGTTTCTTTGGTATTCCACCTTTAAAAGTATAATTGGCATGCATGGTGGAAATTTCAGCTTCCGGGATCTTTCTTTTATTTGTAACAATATCTTTCATGTACTTAGCATAATGATTCATTTTAAGCATATCAGTCAAACGCATACGCAAAAAGATAGGTCTAATCATTTCAGCAAAGCGCTCAAAATCCTCATCATCCTTTTTCTTGGATGGTTTAGGAGGAAAAGGCATGGGTTTCTGAACCCATGGTTCTCTTTCTTTACCGTGCTTCCTAGCAACAAAGTCTCTCTTATCATAACGTTGATTCTTTGATTGTGGGTTATCAAGATCAACAAACAGGTTCAGTCTCATCATTGTTATTGCTAGGTTGATCATCAACATGAACATCATCATTAACATTATCACTAGGTTCATGTTCATTACCAGATTGTGTTTCAGCATAAAAAATAGAAATACCATTGGGATTCTCAGGTATGTCAACAACAGGTTCACTAGAAGCATGCAAAGTCTTATCATTTTTCTTCTTCTTAGAAGGACTAGGTGCATCAACATTAGTTCCCTGAGAATCTTGCTCAACTCTCTTAAGGTGGCTTTGTATCCTGAGTCATTTTACCCCCTCTAGTCATAACTCTAACAGCATTATCATTTTTCTTGTTATTTAATTCATTGAGAAAATCATCTTGTGCTTTAAGCACTTGTTCTACCTGAGTGGTAACCATAGAAGCATATTTACTAATAGTTTAAGGTCACCTTTAACTCTAGACATATAATCACACAAGTGTTCAACCATGTAAGCATTACATTTCAAACTGTCTACCAACATAGGCATTGAAGTTTTCTTGTTTAACAATAAAATTATCAAACTCATCCAGGCATTGGCTAGCAGACTTATTACGAGGAATATCACCTTCATCAAATCTATAGAGAGAATTTACCTTTACTACCTGTGTCGGGTTATTAAGACCATGTATTTCTTCAATAGGTGGTAAATTCTTAACATCTTTAGCTTTAATACCCTTTTCTTTCATAGATTTCTTTGCCTCTTGCATATCTTCAGGATTGAGAAATAGAATACCCCTTTTCTTCAGAGTTGGCTTAGGAGTTGGTTCAGGAAGTGTCCAATCATTATCATTACTCAATATATTATTCAATAGCAATTCAGCTTGCTCAACAGTTCTTTCCCTGAAAACACAACCAGCACAACTATCCAGGTGGTCTCTAGAAGCATCGGTTAGTCCATTATAAAAGAGATCAAGTATTTCATTTTTCTTCAGACGATGATCAGGCAAAGCATTAAGTAATCGGAGAAGCCTCCCCCAAGCTTGTGGGAGACTCTCTTCTTCAATTTGCACAAAATTATATATTTCCCTTAAGGCATCTTGTTTCTTATGAGTCGTGAAATATTTAGCAGAGAAGTAATAAATCATATCCTGGGGACTATGCACACAACCAGGAGCAAGAGAATTAAACCATGTTTTAGCATCACCCTTTAATGAGAATGGGAATAACTTAAGGATATAGTAGTAACGAATTTTTTCCTCATGAATGAATAGGGTGGCTATATCATTCAATTTAGTAAGATTTGCCACAACAGTTTCAGATTCATAGCCATAAAAAGGATCAGATTCAACCAAAGTAATTAACTCGGGATCAACAGAGAAATCATAATCCTTATCAGAAATACATATATGTGAAGTAGCAAAAGCAGGGTCATATTTCATTCTAGCATTCAAAGACTTTTCTTTCAGCTTAGCTAACAGTTTCTTAAGATCATACCTATCTTTGCAAGCAAAAAGGTCTCTAGCAGTTTCTTCATCCATAACATAACCCTCAGGCACATCAGGCAATTCATATCTAGGGGGAGAATTTTCATCATCACTTTCATCAATATTATCTGTTTTAATAATTTCATTCTCTCTAACCCTAGCAAGGTGTTCATCAAGAAATTCACCTAATGGCACAGTATTATCAAGCATAGAAGTAGTTTCATCATAAGCCTCATGCATAGCAGAAGTGGCATCATCAATAACATGTGACATATCAGAATCAATAACAGGTGTAGGTGTCGCAAATTTACTTATAACAGAAGGTGAATCAAGTGCAGAGCTAGATGGCAGTTCCTTACCTCCCCTCGTAGTTGAGGGAAAAATCTTGGTTCTTTCATCTTTCAAGTTCCTCATAGTGATCAACAGATATAAATCCCAAGTGAATTAAAGAATAGATCTATGCTCCCTGGCAATGGTGCCAGAAAATAGTCTTGATAACTCACAAGTATAGGGGATCGCAATAGTTTTCGAGGGTAGAGTATTCAACCCAAATTTATTGATTCGATACAAGGGGAGCCAAAGAATATTCTCAAGTATTAGCAGTTGAGTTGTCAATTCAACCATACCTGAAAGACTTAATATCTGCAGCAAAGTATTTAGTAGCAAAGTAGTATGGAAGTAACGGTAACGGTGGCAAAAGTAACAGTAGCAGTTTTTGTAGCAATCGTAATAGTGGTAACGGAGAAGTAACTAAGCAAAGATCAATATGTGAAAATCTCATAGGCAATGGATCAATGATGGATAATTATGTCGGATGTGATTCCTCATGCAACAATTATAACATAGGGTTACACAGAACTAGCTCCAGTTCATCAATGTAATGTAGGCATGTATTACAAATATAATCATACGTGCTTATGGAAAAGAACTTGCATGGCATCTTTTGTCCTACCCTCCCGTGGCAGTGGGGTCCTATTGGAAACTAAGGGATATTAAGGCCTCCTTTTAATAGAGTACCGGACCAAAGCATTAACACTTGGTGAATACATGAACTCCTCAAACTACGGTCATCACCGAGAGTGGTCCCGATTATTGTCACATCGGAGTTGCCGGATCATAACATATAGTATATGTGACTATTGACTTGCAACATAGGATCAAGAACTCACATATATTCATGAAAATATAATAGGTTCAGATCTGAAATCATGGCACTCGGGCCCTAGTGACAAGCATTAAGCATAGCAAAGGCATAGCAACATCAATCTTAGAACATAATGGATACTAGGGATCAAACCCTAACAAAACTAACTCGATTACATGGTAAATCTCATCTAACCCATCACCGTCCAGCAAGCCTATGATGGAATTACTCATGCACGGCGGTGAGCATCATGAAATTGGTGATGGAGGATGGTTGATGATGATGATGGTGACGGATTCCCCTCTCCGGAGCCCCGAACGAACTCCAAATCAGCCCTCCCGAGGAAGATTAGGGCTTGGCGGCGGCTCCGTATCGTAAAACGCGATGAATCCTTCTCTTTGATTTTTCCTCCCTGAAAGTGAATATATAGAGTTGGGGTTGAGGTCGGTGGAGTCCCAGGGGGCTACGAGGCAGGGGGCGCGCCCCAGGGGGGAGGGCGCCCTGCACCCTCATGGACAGGGTGTGGGCCCCCTGATGCTGATTCTTTCGCCAATAATTTTCATTAATTCCAAAACGTGTCTCAATGGATTTTCATGTCATTCCGAAAACTTTTATTTCTGCACAAAAATAACACCATTGCAGTTCTGCTGAAAACATCATCAGTCCGGGTTAATTCCATTCGAATCATGCAAGTTAGAGTCCAAAAGAAGGGCAAAAGTGTTTGGAAAAATAGATACGTTGGAGACGTATCATGGTGTTTTCTTAGGATCTTTTGCTAGCTAAGAATGCGTACTAAGTAGAGATACTACTTATGCATCCAAAAACCCTTAATCCCAGTTTCTTGCCATGAGTGTCCACCATACCTACTCATGGATTGAAGAAGATCTGTCAAGTAAGTTGTCATCGGTGCATAAAGCAATAAAAATTGCTCCTAGATATGTTTGATCTTTTATTATAAGAGAAAATTGAGCGTTGTACGAACTTGTGATGTCAAAGTAATAAAAGCGGCGGACTGCATAATAAAGGTTGCAATCATAAGGGGAAATATAATGTGACGTTCCTTTGCGTTAAGAGCTTGGGCATCCAAAAATTAAAAGCGCATGACAACCTCTGCTTACCTCTGCGAAGGGCCTATATTTTACTTTTCAGTATTTACTTTTATGCAAGAGTCAATGGTATACATCCTTATTCAACCTCAATTATTCTCTAGTTGGCAAGTATCATATGGTGGGGAAAGATCTAGGCACATATGGCCAGTCAAATATATTTTATCATGATTTATTATTGTTGACAATTATCTCTATGACAAATGAGTCGGGAGGAGAAACGTTAAGCCCCTATCTTTCTCTGTGTTCGATGGATGCCATTTGTTCTAAGAATATGCTTTGAGTACTAGCAATCGTGAAAGACTATATGATGATTGAGTATGTGGATCTCTTACGACTCTGTTGAATAAGTTGATTTACAATTGTTTGGTGACTAAGAATATAGGTTGTTGAGTTTCAAGAGAATTCATTGTTTGAACCTTAACATGTGAACTGGTTGCTACTTTATCATGACGAGTTTTATGAGAATGAGTAGCTGTTATGATGCTAGGAAAAGTGATTGAAATTATCATTGATTAAACTTGGGCACCTTGCTAGCATTCACACTTCATAAATTATTTCTTTTATCATTTACCTATTCGAGGACGAGTAGGAATTAAGCTTGGGGGTGCTGATACGTCTCCAACGTATCTATAATTTATTAAGTATTCATGCCGCTATATTATCATTATTGGATGTTTTACAATCATTTTATAGTAACTTTATATAATTTTTTGGGACTAACCTATTGACATATTGCATAGTGCCACTTGTTGTTTTTTGTTTCTTTTTACTTCACGGGAAATCAATATCAAACGGAGTCCAAACGTAGCGAAACTTTTTGAAGAATTTTTTTGGACCAGAAGACCCAGGATGGGCCAAAGAAGTACCAGAGTGGAGGTCCGAGGTGGGCATGGGTTGTGCCCCCCTCGGTGACCTCCCGCACCACCTCTTCGCCCTATAAATTTCCAAATATTCCAGAACCCCCAAATATAACCCTATATCAGAAGTTTTGCCGCCGTAAGCCTCTGTAGCCATTAAAAAACCAATCTAGACCCCGTTCCGGTACTCTGCCGGAAGGGGAAATCATCACCGGTGGCCATCTTCATCATCTCGGCGGCCACCATGATGAGGAGGGAGTAGTCCACCCTCGGGGCTGAGGGTTTGTACCAGTAGCTATGTGTTTAATCTCTCTCTCTCTCTCTCTCTCTCTCTCTCGTGTTCTTGAGATGGCATGATCTTGATGTATCGCGGGCTTTGTTAATATAGTTGGATCATATGGTGTTTCTCCCTCTCTATCTTGTTGTGATGAATTGAGTTTTCCCTTTGAGATTTCATTTTATCGGATTGAATACTTTTATGGATGTGAGAGCACTTGATATATGTCTTGCATATGAATACCCGTGGTAACAATGGGGTATTATATTGATTCACTTGAGATATATTTTGGCGTTCAACTCACGGATTCCCGAGGTGACATTGGGGTAATCTATGAATAGGGGTTGATGCATGTTCTTGTCTTTTGTTTCTCCGGTAGAAATTTTGGGGCACTCTTTGAGGCTCTTTGTGTTGGATTGAGTATTATAAATCTGAATTTGTTTTGGTGTTATTTTAGTACGAACTCTTGATAGATAGATCGGAAAGAATAACTTGGTGTTACTTTAGTATGAACTCTTGATAGATCGATCGAAAAGAATAACTTGGTGTTATTCTAGTATGAACTCTTGATAGATCGATCACAAAGAATAACTTGGTGTTATTTTAGTACGAACTCTTGGATGGATAGATCAGAAAGAATAGCTACAAACAATTTCTTCTTATGTTCTCCGCTAGATAGGAACTTTGGAGTGATTCTTCATCGCACTTTGAGAGATGGTTATATAATCCAATTAGATTAGCATTGTTGAGAGATTGCACTAGCGAAAGTATGAACCCTAGGTCTCATTTTCAAGCATTGCAATACCGTTTGTGCTCACTTTTATCGTTTGCTACGTTGATGTTTTTATTTATTCAGATTATAAAAATATATTTCTACCATTTATATTACACTTTTATCACCATCTCTTCACCGAACTAGTGCATCTATACAATTTGCCATTGTATTGGATGTGTTGGGGGACACAATAGATTTCTTGTATTTGATTGCAGAGTTGTTTGAGAGAGACCATCATCATCCTATGCCTCTCACGGAATGATAAATCTTAGGTCATCCACTTAAGAGAAAATTGCTACTGTCCTACAAAACTGTGCGCTTGGGGGCCCAATACGAGTCTACAAGAATAAAGTTGCGTAGTAGACATCAGTGTCATCCTTAGGATTGGTAGATGTATGCTGATGAGCTTGGCACTGGTTAGGCTATGTGTTTTTTCCTTGTCCTCTAGGCGACCTTGGTCCTCCCCTTATATAGGCCTGGGGGTACCACAGTGGTCATCTAACCATGTGCGAATGAGTATGCAGAGTTGTAGGCATTGCGTGCAACCTGTCATTATCGGTAGTGAATGACCTGACACTGTTGAGTGTTAGGTGCTCGTATACTTTTGCTTGATGCGATGCGTCACACCGTTCTCCTTTGATTCAAAGTACGAGCTAAGGTCGGGTCACATCAGTCTGAACGATGAGACACTGCCCTAAATGGCTCAGGATGCTTGCCTTGGTCTTCGTCATGATGGCCTATCTTCATAGTCCTGTGGCGGTCTACGAGGGATAGCCCGGGTGGACATTAATGCCCGGTTGGTGGAGTGTTTTGCAAGGCCCCCTGCCATTGCGACACATGCCCTGGATGCTCGGCCTCTAGCCCCCGATTCCGTTACTGCTGGTGTCACCAGCTACCCGACGATCCTTTCTGGCAACTATGTTCGTAATACTCATGTACCTGTGTATGTCTTTGGGTGAAAAACAACGGTTGAAGGAAAATAATTTTCCCTTCTAGTTTTAGATATGTTCTTTTCCAAAGGAGCCACATTACCAAAAAAACAAGGATACCTCCATTCCCATTACTCCATCAATCACCTGTACTTTGTACTCCATCCGAAATCAACACAAACACAAGAAATAATGGTTTTATCTCTTAGGAGAGGCTGAACATGGATAAAACATGTGCCCCTGTTACCATCGTGTCAAGACAATTAGCTCGGGACCCCCTACCCGAGATCTGCCGAATTTGACTCCGTCGCCTAGGCACGTGCTGTCATGGGCAGATGATACGCTGACGCGGACTGAGTGGTCTCATCAGCCGTCAAGGGAAGGAAATAGGAAGGGGAATGTTGTGTCAGGTGACACGATGGGCCACGACAATCGAAGATGGTGGCCTAGTGCCTTAGTTGTTGATGGGACACTTGGTAGGTGGTTGGCACAAGAGGGTAGCAGATGGGTCGAGCAGGCGACGTCAGATGGGATGGCATTGGAGTGAAAGATGGGTCTCATGATATTAAGGAGGTATCACGGGAGTTGCCACCCCTTTTGCACGGGGGAGTTGGAGCGTTTTCTAGGGTCTGTGTGGTAAGGTGGCACGCTTCAATCTTCGTTGGTGTTTTCTTCCCGCCAGTCCGCTCAAGGCTGTACTATATCCGTAGCATAATTTATTATAAATTGTTTAGGAACGCTATGTCTTCCATTGATTTATCCACGAATCTTATAATTGGACGGCAACAATCTGTTTGAGATATAATGGACAAGGAGACGGCCTTGGATTCTATGCATCTTCTAGGACGATGATACCCCTGGGTGCCACTAAGAATGGAAGAAATGGGCAATTGATATCGTCGTAACGTAATTTATTAGAAAAAATATTACGATGGATATGCATGCCATTATTTTACTAGTACTAGTAGTTGTTCTCGGCAAGACTCTGGAAGAAGCGGTAAAGCCCATCCAGATCCAGGCGAACAGTCAGGAGACAAGATAACGCGGCCGCCGCTCTATTTCCCTTTCCGGCTTCCGAACCCTAGAGCTCCGGCGACGGTCGAGGCGACATCCCCGAGGTACCACCGATCCCCGATCCGAGGAGCAAGCGATGCCGCCAGGACGAGGACGGCGTGGCCGCACGGAGCAGCGCCACCCGCCGGAGACCGGCCGCCGCGACGAGGGTGCTCCGTCACGTCCCACGCCGCCGTTCCCCGCCTTCGCTTCTCAGGTCTGCTCTAGATCCCCTACTTTGATCTTTCATCGGTCCATGGAAGGGAATCGGGAGCCTGATTGAATGGGCCGTCCGCCTCTTGAATTTGCAGGGGATGAAGACGAGGAGGCCGAGGCAGCCGCCGCCGGCGAGCCTCCCCTTCGCCGAGATCCTGTCGCGGGTGCCCTACCGGTCGCTCTGCCGCTTCCGGTGCGTGTCCAAGGCGTGGCGAGTCCTCTGCTCCCACCGGGCCATCCAAAGGAGGGTGCCGCAGACCCTCTCCGGATTCTTCCACACCCACCACTCGGACGGCGGCCTCCGTTTCAGCAATCTGTCCGGGGGAGGCGCCCCTCTGGTCGACGCTTCGCTCCCTTTCCTCCGCAGGAGGTACGCGAGCGTCAAGCTCGAGCAATGCAGCAGCAGCCTTCTCCTCTGCAAATGCCGGGAATCCGAGGAAGACGAGGAATGCGATTACGTCGTGTGCAATCCTATGACCCGGCAGTGGACCGTGCTGCCTCCTATAGTATGGCAGGACGAAGAGGATGGTGAACCTGTGTATTTCAGAGTGGTGCAGCCCTTCCTGGGTTTCGACCCGGCCTTTCCATCTCGCTTTGTGGTGTTTTCGCCCCTGGTCGAGGTGTGCGACGATGTGGCGATATACTCGTCGGAAACTGGGCGATGGACTCGCAACAGTGAGTGGGGGGATAACAGCGAGTATCCTTCTTTTTCTGCAGAATGTGCCTTCCTGAATGGCATGATGCATTTTCTGCATCTGGTGATCGAGGAACCTTTAATTGCCGTAGTGGACACAGAGGGGGATGTTTGTGGGGAAATTACTCTGCCGGAAGGAATGGAAGACGCCAGTTCTGGTTATAGTTCAATTGGGTACTCTCAAGGGAAATTGCATGCCTGGTATATGCATCCTCATTATTACGAACTCTCTGTGTGGGTACTTGAGGATTATGCTAGTGAAAAGTGGACCCTAAAGCATACTGTTGACGTTCCAGAACTGTTTGGAAGGGAATCCACTGAAGAGGATTGTGACGAAGAGGACAGGACCTATAAGTATGAGATGTTTGCAATTCATCCAGAGCATAATTTGATTTTCCTTACTGACTGGAAGGAGGTGAATCTGTCCTATGATATGGATAGCAAGGAAGTGCATCTTATGTGCACTTCTGGAGATTTCCTGGGTGGCCTACCTTATATTCCCTCTTTTGCGGATCTGGTTGTTGGATGATTGCTGAAAGTCGCTACTGCTTGATGCACTTAACGGGTGGCACTAACGCCTTTGTAAAAATCAGTTGTTTGGTGTGTGCGCGCCTAATCTTCTAGTTCTGTGGCACAGGTTTGGATATGTGGTCCTATCGTTCCAAATTGTGCTTTTCAGGTGCATGCCTTTCGTGGCTTTGAACAATGTTGGTTAGCCGATGATGTTTTGTAGTGTTTGGATATGTCGCGGCTTTGAACAATGTTGGTTAGCCGTAGATATTTTGTAAGAGAGAAGCGGTCCAATGTGTAATGCTTAGTTGTATGAATGACCTAGTCCCCTATATATTTGCTTTCATGTAGTACTAACTGCTGCAACACTTCTTATCTGTTCACGTGGGCTGAATGTAAGCTTATGTTACCATGTTTAATATCCTTTACATTTTCTGCTCTTTATTTCTATCTATGTTGAATATTGATGACGCGCTTTTTTTTGTGCATTTGTAAATTTTAAAATGGTGGCATCTTTTACAGTAATAGGATGTGGCCTGCTGTTCTCTTTTGTATATTTGTTGCTGCATATACATAGTGTAAAGAAATGTTAATTTCATTTATGAATACTTCATCGCCTTCCATCGATGATTTTAAACAATATGGAGGTCTTTTATATAGATTGCACAATATGCAGCTTATCACATCTAATCAACATCATTATTTCTTTATTTTGTTCAGGAGAGAGAACAAAATAATTCTGTTTGTTGTTGCCAAGCCTAATTAAGCGCTCTTAAGTTTGCGGTTCGTTGCGTACTACTTATGCACTGGTGTGTTCCTAATCTTGTGTTTTAATTGAGTTGTCCATCAGGCCATGACCAATATTTTCCTACTTGGCACTATACTGTTGAATTTCTAGTCTGTTGTCAAACTAAACCTTTTTTGGAAGAATCTTCAGATTTTTGTTGACCATGATGTAGCTTAGTACATAATTTTGTTGTCAACTACCCAACATTCTGAACATTGTATTTAGTGCACATTGAATTCTGTTCAATATTTTTATTGTTGCCCAAAGGTTCCGAACTTCTCACTCTAAGGGGCTCTTTGCCGGGGACAGGCAAAATTAAACGGGTAAAAAAACTATGCCTTATCCGGGCATGACTTGTAAATTGAGCAAAGTTCTGCAATGTAGTAGTTGCTAGTTTGTTACTAGAAGCCCAGCTTTTATAACCGTTCTTTAAAATAAATAACCACATCAGATAAGTTATGCTGGTCCTGTCGGTTATTTCAAAATTAGTAATATGAACCTGGCATTTATAGGTAGTATGTACTACCTTCTCTTATTGCACCCACAGCCAATGGTGTACCCTTAAAATGATGTATCACTATGCTACATAGCATTACTGATAACTAGTCACTTTGTTTCCTATAACTATCTTTGGCCAGATTCCTATTTATTCAAAAACTACAATCACCTTTACCAGTTTGAAAGCATTTAAGAGTACAAATACAGCAGTAAACAATTCATTTTATTTTCTCAACTGGCAAATGTTTTGAAATGGATTCTTGGACAAAGACACTAATAGTGAGACGTGGGGAGGGACTAGCAATTTGTAGTTTGATGGCCCGTCTAGAATTAAGCTAGGCATTAAGAAAAACTAAACAATTACTCACTCCGATCCAAACATGAATTCTTCTATCTGAAATAACATCATATCTAAATTCCAAACAACGTTCTCAGTAATCCATGTTACCCATCTAAAACTTAACTAATCTGATGTAGATATGAGCACTGAGATACTACTAATTATTCTTTAAATGAATTCGGGATCGGCGCTGCTTCATGCATTTAAAGTGACCGCACTAACGCCTTTGTAAAAATCAGTTGTTGGGTGTGTGTGCCTAATCTTCTAGTTCCGTGGCGCTGATTGGATATGTCCTCATAGTATTCCTAAATGTGCTCTTCAGGTGCATGCCTTTTGTGGCTTTGAACGATGTTGGTTAGCCGTACATATTTTGCAAGCGACAAACGATCCAATGGGTAACGCTAAGTTGTATGAACGACCTAGTCACCTAATATATTTGCTTTCATGTAGTACTAACTGTTGTGGTCACTGGTCACTTGTGATCTGTTCGCGTGGCCTGAATTTGAGCTTACATTATCATGTTTACAGTTTAATATCCTTTACACCTTCTGCTCTTTATTTCCATCTATGCTGTATATTGATGAGACAAATGGTGGCATCTTTTACAGTAATAGAATATAATATATGTTGCTTGCGGTCTCTTCTATATAAATGTTGCTGCATATTTGGAGTGTAAAGAGATGTTAGTTTCATTTAGGAAACCTTCATAGTCTTCCGTCCATAGTGTCAAACAATATGGAGCTCTTTTATTTATAGATAGCACAATATGCAGCTTACCAGATCTAATGAACATAATTAGCTAAGAAAAAAAAATATGTTTGTAGCTAAGACTAAATAAGCACTATTTAAGTTTGCTGTTTGTCACAACTACTTATACACCCACTAGTGTGTTCCTATTCTGTATTGCCTATAAGGCTTTGCAGCCCATTGCAAGATAGGTTCAAGTGATTACCCATCTAGTTAACTAATCTCATGTAGATACGAGCAAGAGGTTTGCTGTCAAGGCTGACATACTACTAAATATTATTTAAATAAATTCTGGATGAGTGATATTTGTTCATACCTTCTTCAACTTTGCCCACAATCAAGAGTGCAGGAGTGGTTAAATCTCCTGTATTACTACTACTGCTGGCTTTGCTATTTTTAACCTTCCACAGATACTAAGAAAACACTCAATCTGAGAGAGGTGGTGAGAAATAGCCATGCATGGTCTCTCTCCTATCCTTTCTGCCAAAATAGCAGCCTTGCCGTCAAATGCATAAAAAGAAAACATGCAGGTGATCAGGCTTGGTTAGTTAGGCCCATGTGTCTAAAATAATAAACTGGTCCCTTGCTTTTACTGTTCAAATTTGGTAATCTTTCTCGACTCTATTTAGCATTTTGAGCTGTTATTTTATTCGACAGATAAAAATACCTCCCTATACATTCAATAAGTTTTCTGTACAAATAGCATTATTTGGGTAGGATCGATTTTATTAATAGCATAGTACCTGTGAATTACTGTGATCATAAGCCAATACAAAACTGTACAATCAAAATCCATATGACCACACATATCAGCTACAGGGTTCTACTAAAGTAGCCACCAATTACAAATATCTATTTCGGAAACATTATTTTACCCAGCAGTAAAGCATTTTGTTGCTCTCCATAGTCGTGCAACGCTGCCTAACATACAGTAGATGCCACACTCCAAATCAATGCATAAAGTACACCAGCCAAACCCAATGAGGTAAACAAACAAAATGGATGTATAAATGTTGTGCAGAATATTTCAACTTGTTTTTTCTGAAACGGAGACAAAATATATTCTTCCATTAATTGAGAAGTTTAAAGATGTTACAAACAACATAGATATACAAAGTCTCACTCTCTAGACATTAGTTTACCCAAATGCTTGGCACCCGCAATACTCCAAAGAACGGCCTTCTCCTTGATGATGGTGAGCAAAATTGGTGGTGGCATGGACTTGTGCTGAAACATCCATGAGTTGCGCTCGTTCCAGATGACCCAAGAGGATAGCATCGTGAGGGAGGCCATGACATTCCGATTGGGATGATGAGGCTCGGAGATACTGATCCACAAAACTTTGATGGAAGTGATGGTGCTCCATGATGAAGGTTCAACAGAGTGGAGATGGAGCCACTCTTTAATCATGCCTCGATGCGTAATGGTGAAGCGACACTTGAAGAAGAGATGATCAACGGATTCGGGTCCCTCTTGAAAAGTGGACACATGCCATAGTTTGGCCCACCCTTTTTTCAGATCTATCAGTGGTCCAAACTCGACTTTGGATGGCCAACCATGCAATTTTTTTACTTCCAATGTGCCCCAAAGTTTTCCACACTACCAAGTCCATGCACGAAGTAATGAGGCCACGAAATTCTGCTTTATTAGGGGAGGCCGCCAAGTAGTGCCTGCTAGCCTTATGCTTCCATGTGATGTCGTCCTTTATGCCCATCCTGACATGGACCTCGCACAAGTTGGCCCAAAGGAACACAATTTAGCGGATGTGCTCAGTAGTCCAATTCTTGGGACCTTAATTTTGGAGAGCCAAGCTCCCTCTTTCACGGCCTTGGCCACCTTCCACATCTTCCTAGTGGACGCCTTGTAAATCAAAGGTGCAATCTCCCAAGGCCGCACCCCATTGAGCCAAGGAGCACTACTAGGGAAAAGCTTATAGGCAGATGCTTACTAGTAGCGAGGGTTAAAAGTAACAGGTTTTTAACCCTCGCTACTAATAAGCTTTCTCTATCATGCCCCCCGGGACATGCCATAGTAATAGTAAGGGGTATAAACCCGCGCTACTACTATGTTGATAGTAGTAGCGTGGTTTTATACCCTTCGCTACTGCTAAGTACGAGATAGGTGAAGTTCCCATATCCTCGGTCAAATCCCTCCTCTCTCCTTCACTCTCCCCCCTTTCTTCATAGGCTCTCCCATGGTGCTACACGCCTCCTCCTCCATGGCACCCAACGAGTTCATCTCCTTGCGTCGCGTACCTCCTCCTCCATGGCGCCAAAAGAGGGAGGCCGCCTCGCGCCGCTGGCGTCCCGGAGCTCGCCGGTCTTCCCCGCATCTCCATGCCACCACGTCGGACCACCTCACCACCAGCGACGAGCCCGGTGCGCCCTCCATCTCATTCCTTTCTTCCTTGTTTCTCCTTTTCCCTTTCCATGTCCCTCCGGTTTTACTCACCTCCCATGCCCATGCTTGCGCAGGTCGTCGACATGGCCAACGAGGAGCTCTTTGCCTTGGCCGTGAAGAGGACCCTCACACCGTCGTCTTGCTCTCCTTTGCACTGGATGCGGTCCCTCTACAACAACCATCGCTGGATCTGGTCTCTGCTGCCCATCCACACCTCCGGCGACCCTTGTCGTCACTGGATCGAACCATTGACACCATTGACAGCACACACGGGGGGTCGAGATTTTTTTTGGTTTTTGAAATTAATAATAGTAGCGCGGGTCATAGTCACGCGCTACAGATAATTAGTAGTAGCGCGTGTCGAAGCCGCGCTACTAGTAGCGTGGGATGCATCGTGCTATTACTACTAGTTAGTTGTAGCGCCGTAGTAATAGCGCAGGCACTCGCGCTACTACTAGCTTTTAACCCGCGCTACTACTAGGTTTTTTCCTAGTAGTGGAGAGACCCAAAACGGTGTCCGCTCCCCATTGCCAATGGTGATAGTGCAGGAGGTGTAGAACAAGTCGAGATCCGCATCATCACAAGGGTTTCCGATACACACCCACGTTTTGTTGGGTTCCTTCGATTCCATCAAACAAAAACCATCGCAAACGCAGTGCATGAGCAATCTTGAAGAGGTTGAGTACCCCGAGGCCGCCAAGGGTGTAGGGGTGACAGGCGATATGCCAATTATTCTCATTTCTGTCGCATCTAATAGAGAGATCAGTTATTCTCTCCGCTACGCCCCTACTAGATCCCAAGTGAACAAGGGTAAATAGTTGGGCCATCGCCAACCAAACCTACCCTTGCTATTCAGTCTTCTCATTTCTGCCACATCTAATAGGGCGGCCAGTTATTCTCACCACTACGGTCTGATCCTTGGTGCCCATCTATTAAGATTACAAGTTTAAACCATGCACAATATATTCATTTGTTCAGTTGATTTCTGACAGGGCCACAGATGAATAGCTAGTTTAGAACTGCTCTAATTCATTTGACAGCTTTGGTACTCCATTTTGAGCCAATAGAATTCACCCTTTGTCGAAAAAATTCATTTGACAGCTTCTGTTTGTGCAAGATGGCACAGAGCCACATTTGATAGCTATGCAAGTAATGTCCAGGAGATCAACATCCCTGATGTTCTATATGTAAATAAATACCCAGCTTCAGACAAACATCAAATTTTAGTCAGGAGAAAAAGAGCTCACCCACTGCTTAAAAGATTTAGTACACACTGTGTTCTTATGTCAGGCAAATCTGAATCTATTGCACAGTTGCCTTCTGCAAGCGGCAGCATAATATTCAACCGGGTGAGGCGGCTTCCTTGGAAGGCATCAGTAACGCTTCTCCACAAAATAATACATCATATAGTATCAACGTCTGAGTGGACCCTCCAGGCTGTAATGTTGGCTTTTGATCTCTAGATCAGATCACCCAGGATCAGTAACGTACGTGCATGTGCTAAGCTAGCACACACGCAGGCAGCTGGATGGATTCTCCTACCACACGTACGTGCAACTCCTGTACGTGGAGCTGGCTTGGGCTAGCAACGACTTGATCGTGTCTCGGCGTCGTCGGCAAAACACTTGCGATACTTGGCGACGGAAGAAAAGATTTCTTTGATAGCTACAGGCTCGTGTCGAGCCTGCTACTTTTCTTTGTATTGCTTTTCGTTTTCTTGCTACAAAGATTACAGGGGTATACGTGAACATTTATAGGAGCTAGCCAGCACCATCAAACCTAGTCGGTACCTGTACTACTACTCCTACTCGGTTTACTGTTGGATCGGAGTATTACTCGAACCGATATACAAGTACTACTCGGACACAGTACATACACGTCATGTTTAGCTCTAACATGTAAAACGGTACATTACCTGCCGATGAGCTATGTGTGCCTACCAAATGATATATTGTGAATCTTGTCAATCATCAGCTGTTAAAATTTGCAGCTACCAATCATCAACTGTCGTCAATCACAGATATCTTCATGTGTTTTAATAGGGAACATTATGACTCATATGTTGGAATTAACGAGCTTCAGCATTTTATGTCTATATTGCAATTTTAGCAATTGATTAATTATTAAGTTTCTGATTTTCCCCTGTTATCTAAATTGTGCCTCTCATGTTCTCACATCTCTCAGCTTAGTTAAATTGCCACTTAGTACCAGTGTGTTCTTAGGCAGTAACTGTCAAAAATGTATGTTTTTATGATTTTATCAATTAATAATAGAACATATGGTATTTATTTTTTGGCTGAAAAATAATATGACATTCACACATCACACATCAAGGGTCAGCTTATACCTCAAGAAAAAACTCGGCCATTTACTTATAATATGCGATATATAAATACATATGACAAAAGAGCAAATAAAGACTAAGTATTAATTCCCAATTTTTCTAGGATACACGGTGTGGTTGGCATCATGGATGTCTAGGACAAAACATATAGATGAATAATGCAACCTATCTCTAAATCTTATAATATTTCACAAATTTACACATGGAATTTCACTTGTATTTATTGGTTTTGGCGAAAATCCATTTGGTTAATTGACTACACACCCATAACGTGGATTTGGCACTGAGTCCAAGCCGCAGGAGAATCAAGACCAAGATCAGCATGACAATGGCAATGACCAAGCCCTTCCTGGCTATGAGCCAGTTCTTTGTCTTGTTTGCTACTTCTACTCCTCGCTGTGCTCTGCCGATCCATCTCATCATTCTTTCTAGACCTTCTGGAGATAATGAAGACATAGCTTGCTGAGCTTTGGCAGCATCCTCCTTGGACAGCTTCAAGCCGAACTTGTCACTCAAGTCCGCCATTACATCAGGACTCATGTTCTCCATCATGGACGTAAACATCTGCCTCATAGCAGGGTCCTCCATGGATTTTCTCACGGCTTCTTGCATATCAGCTATAGAACTGGATGGCGACTGGTTGTTTACTACTATTTCATCATGGTTCTCCGCAACATTTTGCAAAGACGGAGGCTGGAAAGTTGGAAGTTCTTCTACAATCTCTTCAACAACAACTCCTTTTGGAAGTTCTTCTACAACCTCTTCAACAACAATTCCTGTTGGCATATTTCCTTCAGCTGCAAGTTTTCCCTGTGTTTCTCTCAGTACCTCAGCGATGGTTTCATCCTCGGGAGAGATTTCATGGGCTTTACTCAAGTCAGTGACTGCAGCCTGAAGGTTCCCCAGTCCTCTGTACGCCTGACCCCTCCGGTAGTACGCCTTGACGACAACATTGCTTGAATCATCACAACCTAGAAGAACCTCTGACCCTTCGTTTACGCACTCCTGAAACTTGCCCGATTTCAGGTAACAGGACATCAGATTAAGGCTGCACTGCACTCTTAACGTGTGCGCGGCTGCCGACGGCACGTTCTTCAAGCTACCCTTGGCGAGGTCGTACTTGGCAGCAGCCTCGGCGTACCGCCCACGGCTGTGAAGCTCGTTCCCCTGCTGCTTCAGCGTCTTGGCACCAGATATGACGTGTGAGATCTGAGCGTCAGCTTGCGCCTTCATGGCGGCGAACTCCTCGGGCTTAGCCGTGGCGAGCTTTTCGGCCATGGAAAGCATCTCCTCTGGGCTAGTTTGGTTCAGCTGCTGAGCGGCAAGTTTGAGGTCCTGAGGCGTCATGTTTCTCATGCTCTCGGATGCCAGCTTTACCAGGTCGGGGTTGGACGCGAGCTGCCGCTGCATCCTGGCCAGGTCGTCCGGGGACATGCGCCGCATCTGCTCCTCCGCCAGCCGCATCATCTCCGGGTTCATCATGGCGCCGCGCGCCGGCCGCCGAGCAATCCCGATATGGGATCGACGTCAAAATGATGCACCCGGAGCTCGCGGAGTTGGGAATTAGCTGAGCTCTCGTACGTCTGGCTTTTCTTTGGTGGCTGATTCGTAAGGTCTGTTGCCATATTTATTTACCGGCCGGGGTCGTGGAGAGGTGACCCGAGTCCAAGCCAAGACGGATACGTACGTACGCAGTCCAAGCCGACACGGATCGGAGCACCGGTGTGTATCAGATGATTGCTACCGGTCCTGGAGATGTACGCACCCATGTTTTTCCCCGATTTATTATTATTATTATATTATATGCATATGGAATATTACAAAATGTGATCAACCTGGTAATAGGATTATGTCATAATCCTAGAAAGCTAAAAAAATAGTTTTTAAAAGACATCCAAAGGGCTTCTTAGATATGATAATTTTCGTATTACAAAAAAATAGATATGATAATTTTCAAGCAAATTAAACCAAAGCCAGTACAATAGAAACAGAATTGAACGCTGAACGACCAGTAAAATGTAAGCTTTACATTGAAAATCATAATAGTTGAAAAACACGGCTTTCCTTCCTCAAAGTGCGGCCTGCCAGAGAAGGGTATGAAGGGTATGAAGTGTTCCCATCCCTTAGCGACAGCTAGGGTTACACCTTCCCTCCAAGCAACATCGACGCGCCTGCGGATTCACCTCTCCACTGCCAGCCGATCCGGCAGCCAATGGCTGGGAGGAGAATTCCAGTGCCTTGGATCCCGCTAGTAGTTTAGGTTAGGGGTTTTAGTCCATGCAGGGGCGGCGTTCGGGCAGATGGCGGCACTTTTTCTTCGAGTTGGTCTTCCAAGCTCTAATCTTCCCAGAGTTTGTTCGCCTGCATGTAATCAACTGAGCTCCAACATAGATTCATGCCTTCTCCTTTGGGTCGGCGAGGCCAGGTTTTTTTGTCATGCTTGTGCAACGGCGAGATACGGTGACAGACACTTCAGATGGATTTAATGGTTCAACGACCATGACTGGGACTCTAGGGAACTGGTCCTTAGGGGCATGTGCACGAAGACTTCCTGACTATCATCGTCAAGATCGCACCGGCTCCCGATAGGGGTGCGGTGATAGTAGCGCGCCGGTGGCTTGTTCTGATGGTGGCAGTGGTTGTTCGTTAGTCTAGAGACCTTGATGTAATTTTTATTATGTTTGAGTTGTTTTGTACTTCTCATGAAATTTAATAATAGATCCGGATGCTTTTTCACAAAAAAATTACATCATAACAATCTTCTTGTTCCTTTAAAAATTACACTAAACCAAATGTAAAGGAAAGGGACACCTCTAACCTACGTCATCATATTAGGCTTTGAAGATTGCAATAGTCACTCATTGCTTGAGAGGAGTTGTACAAATCACTGAAGAAACATCAGTTGGAGCATCACCGCATGTAGTACATGCTTGCAATCTATAATCAACGTTCCAGAGAGTTGGAGAAATCATACCATTGCCTCTAACAACATGAAAGAAGATGTCGAAGTCACCGCTCTAAAAGCCAGTGTATCACTCTCCTGGATAAACACACCAATCACCACTATCTGGCGAGAGTCACCATATCTGGCAACATAAACTGCCACAAGCCGTTCGCCGGCATAGGATCAGACGTTGTCGAGGAAGGAAAAGCATTGAAAGACCTTAATCCAACATGCCTTCACTGCCACTATCTTGCCGATGCCGTCAGATAAATAAAAAGTGAGGAAAAAACAAATGGGTCTCCACTCCTCGTGCTGCCGACGAGGTTGCTAGACAGAGGAGAGGTTGGCAAGGAGACGGCGTAGATGAGAACTTAGGCGGCGGCTTGGGCTGGACAGGAGGGTGCAGGGCGTCCTCTTAATATGTATCCACCACATCTATATTTTGACCTTTTCTATGTTCATGTCCGAACAACGAACGCTTCCTCGCCCGAACCATGAGGGATTTGGAGTCCAAATCACCGATCAAAATACATACCATAAGCAACTAGGGAACCTCATGCACGATTATAAATACACAACCGTTGTTGCAGGTTTCGCACAAACCAAACCCAACACAACAGTCGAGAAATCAGGGAACTAAGAGTCACGGGGACATCCGCGACAGGATAGACGATAGGATGGGTGCGTGCCTTCAACCTAGACAGGCAGCTGGTCGTCCAAAGGACTGCAATCTGTGGCCCGCCAAATCTCCACGCAGACGGCACCTCGTAGTGGAAGGCGGTCATGGACAACGACGAGTTCGTCGCGGTGCCGGGGAGGCCGATGAACCCATCCAAGCTATCCGGTGTGTCAAGGAGCTCGAGACCACACCGACACCACAAGCAACCAGCCGCTTAAGCAGATGACAGAGTCGAATCCGGTAGATCTCAGGTAGGAAGTCCAAAGATGGTGTCTTGACATGATGGTAACATGACAAAGCAATGACACATTGTTTACCCAGGTTTAGGCCCTCTTGAAGAGGTAAAACCCTATGTCATGCTTTGTTGTATTGATTTTGGATGGGGTACAATGCAGATGTTGATCTATCTCGAGATCATATGTGTGAATGAATTTACCTCTACGGTCTAATCCCCTCGTCTTAAATACATACCAGTGTTACCTAGGGTCACACCTGGGTCGGTTACATCTAGGAATAAACATGCCGATGATTACATGGTGTCTTGGAGTGTGTGCCATATCTTTGTAAGATTCCATAATACTGAGTACGTCACGGCCCTGACAAACGTGGCTAACTAATTGGTAGTTTGGGGATCCTCGGCCCAACCCATGCTTGGGGGCCGATGTGGTTAGCACCCCCTATCTCAGACACCATCAGTAGCCCCAGAACTGGTCTTCCAAGCCAAGGAAAATCCTTCGTCGATTTTTTCTCCGTTGTTGGTCTTCGTTCTTGCAAGATGGTTCAACACTTTCTTCGCGCTTCTCCCTCAAATAACTATAATTTTGTCGGAGGAACAACATACCTCGTACATCCGAGGAGCCCCAAATGAGCTTCCCAAGAAGTACTTTTCTTTTCATCATATCTGAAGACCCCTCCCTCGCCTAGCTATCTTAGCGCGGTAAAGTCTTCTTGTGCCGGAGTGGGTGCGCCTGTTGGGTCGTGTTCTGACAATTTGAATGAACCCGAAGCGCCACCACGTATGGTAGAACCGAATGGTCCCATCAGTAGTCATTATGCCGTGTTTAGCGTAACACGAGGTTGTTGCTATTGGCATTTCCCGTCAATAAAGAGATCATGCCACGGATTTTCGATAACATCATCAGTAAAATTTCCTCGATTCAGGCGTGCATGTAATGCATTTCGTGTTGGAAACTCACGAAATTACTGCCACACAGTGCGCACCTTCGGTATTTATACTGTCTTATAATAAGCAAATGATGGAAACAATTCATTTTTATGCCTTCCCTCTCGCTCCATGATCTTGCAATCCCCAAGATCCAGTGCACAAAGAACAGAGCCCAATCACAACCATTCAATCCCTTTTTTCCTCCTTCCCAATCTGAAGCGACAGCTAGGGAGGAGAGATGCACCACGATGGCGGCTGCTGCTGAGGAAGGCGGCGAGCAAGAGGGGGTTGTGGCTTCCTTCCATCGTCACCACCGGGGACTTTGCTGAGCTCCAGGCAGTAGGGTGCCTCCTATCTCACAACGACGTCCAGTGTCGTTCCCCACTCATCTCGAAGGCAACCCATTCCATCTCTCGGGTTGCTGAACCTCGGGAGGCCGAACACGCAGTTTTCATCTCCCACATCATTCGAGGTCTGGGATTTCCTATCCACCCCTTCCTCCTGGTCCTACTGTATTTCGATGGAATACAATTTCACCACCTTCCCCCAATTCCATCCTTCACATCGCCTCCTACATCATCATCTGCAAGGCCTTCCTCTGCATCGAGCCTTACTTCAGGCTTGGCTCATGCTATTCCGCGTCAAACTGCAGACTAATGGAGGCTAGATCATTGAGTGTGGGCGGGCCATGGCCAGATTTACATGTAAAAGCGATGCATTCTCGGTTGCCCTTGATTTTCCTTCACACTTAATACACACATGTCTCTTGTCAAAAATTGGCATTCTTTGGGGTCAGCTTTCTTCACGCTTCAGGCTTTGGCTCAAGCATGACTTTTCATTTTCCACTAGTAATTTGCTAGTTTACCGCGCTAAAATTGCACCTGCAACTAATGTGAACCCACCAATAAGCTCGACGAGGAGCCCGTCAAGGTTGAGCCCGTGGGTGATCCGCACGTCAACTGTTAGAGACGAGGTCGGGGGAGGGTTTGGTGCAGCACTGCCGGTGGTCAGCTGGGAGGAAAGAGAGGGAGGCTGGCTGCGAGATGGGAGGGATGTGGGTTCTTTGCCATGCCACACACGTCCAATTTTAATTGGGTCTCCATTGCCACGTCGGCATTGACCAGTCTAAACTGGGGTGAGTCAACGCTAAAATCGAGTCGACCGAGAGGAGGGATGAAACTTATTCAATTTCAGGAGTTGGGAAGCAGGTTGTCCGGTTTCGAAGTTAAGGGACCAAATTTAGACTTTGTCAAAAGCTGCGGGACAAAAAAAATTACTTTTCTTTAACAAATGGATAATTTATTCATGATTGTAGTTGTACGCTTCTATATATCTATGCGCGCACAACCAAGAATACATATTTGTGGAAAAAAACATGAATATCTAGGACGTACATGTGAGAATTTGTTTATGGAAGGAAGCAATTTTTTTATTTGTTTATTCGGATTGATCTAGTAGAACTTCAAAACATGTTCTAATACTCCTACGTACACACGTAATCTTTTTTGAAAAGTTTGGGCACCAAGCAAACTGCATGCCAACACGCCAAATTTAGGGTTCTGCTACCTATATAGCGGCGGCCGATCGATCCATACTCTCGCGCCGCCGACGACACGCTCCAAATACGGTCCAATACAACAAAAGATCAAGAACTACTTAATGGCAGCCAGCAGCCGGCGACGGCAGCAACGAGCGGGCGTGGTTGGAGCTCCCTGCCGACCTCGTCGTCGCCGTCTACCGCGGCTTCTCCTCAGCGCATGACCGCGCAGGCTTCGCTGCCGTCTGTGCGCCTTGGCGCGCCGCCGTGTCGTGGCTTCCGCCGCTACCGGCTCTCCCGCTGCTGCTTCCCTGCCGTCCGCCGGCGGCCGTGAGGCGGCGCGGGCGTCAAGTCCCGAGGGCGGCAGGGTCGTGCTCGTCCCGCTCCGGTCGGCCATGACTCCCGGCATGCATCTCGTTGGATGTCATGATGGCGGCTGGATCACGGCCACAAGCACAACTGCTGACCACCAGCACCAGCTCATGATCATGAACCTCCACTCCGGCGTCGAGGTCCCGCTCTCAGCAAAGAAGAGGGCCGTCGAGTGCGCGTGCTCACACGTCCCTGTATATTACGACTCGGATTTCAAGGCTGTAACAGTCCGGCCGGCCGTCAAGAAGATCGTCTTCTCCGGGGACCCTTAGTCGAGCTGCTGTATCCTAGCCGCCACCACTGGAATATGTAAGCTTGCACTCTGCAGGGTTGGCTGCCCGGACGATGGGTGGACCACGGCAGGATGCGCCTCTAGAAGATACGAATTCGAAGAGCTTGTGGACATCTCCTTCTCCAATGGCCTCCCCCGCAGCAACAAACTGTTCCTATACGGCATCTCGCACAGTGATCAGCTGCTCAAGTTCGAGGTCACCATGAACGATGACGATGGTGCACCGGTGATTGCCGCGACGCATGTCATCTCAGGCCTCCAGGCCTGCATCCCATGTGCGCCCGGGGTGACGTGTCACGCGCAACACATCTTTGAGCTCCATGGCAAGGTGGCGATCGCGGTGGAGCGGACAAACGTCCATGGCGAAGCGTCATACTTGGGGCCAGTTCTTTTCGCATCATAATTCTGGCGAATTATAATTTTGAAAACTGCCCACAGAATTGCATGCCCAGTTCTTTTATGTGATTCTAGCATGTGATTGTTGTATGAGTTATCTGTTGAAATGTCTATAATGCCCCTAGATTGAAGAGACGGAGGGAGATAGAGGGGAACTCACCAGCAGCGGGCACGGTGGTGGCTGGCCGCAGAGGAGAAGGGGCAGCTGGCCGCGGTGGTTGGCGGCCTGCTTCCGGTCGAAGGGAAGGGAGGGCCGGTCGGGGAGGATTCGAGAAGAAAGGCGGCCGGGTCGGGGTGGTTCGCGTTGGAGTTCGGGCCGGGCGGGGAAGGACTTGAGGTGGTGCGGCCGGGCGAGGAGGAGACGATGAGGAGGGCAGCCGAGTCGGGGCGGTGTCCTGCTTCCGTGGTGAGCAGCGGCGGCCGGCGGCGGGGAGCAGCTTGGCGGCGCCGACCCTAGCAGAACAGAGGTTGGGGACGAAAGAGTGTGCGGGCATAGGAGGAAGGAGTTGCGCTCGGGTCTGTTGGATCGGGGAGTGGCATTTTGGTTGTAATTTCAGTGCCCAATAGGGGTACTTGTTTAAAACGAACAACTTTACTTTGAGGGATTGCCCAGAATTACGAGAATTGCCAAAAAATTGGTCATTCTAGATTGCACTTGCAATTGTGAGATGATTGTGGACAATTTCTGGGGCAGAGATGAGTTCTTTTGTAATTATGCTTCTTCGGGCAGTAATTCTTCACAACTGAGCGAAAAGAACTGGCCCTTGATGTATGAGCTTGCTGGGGGCAACGAGAAAACGCGGTACAAATACACATTGATGAAGGTGACAAGCTTGGAGGACCATGCCCTGTTCCTAAGCCCAGCGTGCTCTAAGGTGGTCCACGTGTCGGCTGCTAGTGCACGGGGTGGGGTTTACAGGAACTGCATCTACTACCTCAAGGGACATTCGTCACCCTTCAAAGGTGAGAGCTACATGAAGCGTTTGGACCTTGGTAGTCGCGTCGTCTACTCCTGCAGCTATGAGCACGTGCATTACTTCCGGAGGATCATGTCCAAGGTATACCATTACCGTTGCAACAAGGACCCTGGTAACGAGTTTATGTGATTTCTGCCTTCAGACTTTTAATCTCTCGGGGCCAAATAATTAGGCCAGCACTGGGCGCTGGTGCGCCGGCCGAAAGTTTCAGCCGGTCTGCCACCAGCCGTCCGATCTGGCTACGCAAGGCCGTCCTATCGCAGCTCCTCTTGTACCTTTTTCTTACCTTATCCTCGCCTCCAGCACACACAGAGAGAAGCAAGCCAGTGAGAGCCGCCATAGATGCGTGACCACGAAGCACTACCAGCACGCACCGCCCGCCGCGCTGTCGCAACCGCACGCCTCGCCGCTCGCCGTAGCCGCTCGCCGGTTGGAGCATTGGTGCCCCATGGCCCGCCCCCTCTTATGCAGCAAAAAAAGAAAAATCGAATCCCGTCAGTCCGGACCACCCCCATCGCCGATGACCTCGCTGGCTAGCTGCCGCTCGCCATCCTCGTTACTAAAAAGCCGCAGTTCCAGAAGCCCACGCGGGTGGAAGCTTCCATGCGTGGTTGCCTATTTGTAGCAAATCTAAGTACCGGTTGTAGCTTTCCTGCTGCCGGTTGAAGCAAAAAATGCAGCTCCACCGGACCACTGTTGCAGCCCTGCTGGACTACGGTTCCATCTCCCCTTGCCTGGTTGTAGCACGCCATGCCGGCGGCCGTGTCGTCGGCCATCACCGATGCAACAAAAATGATCGTCGGTAGTAGCAAAACCGACAACGGTTGAAACAAAAAATCGTCGTCCGTCGTCTCACCATGACTGTTTGTAGCAAAAAGAGATGCAGGTTGTAGCACCCATGCTTGTCGGTTGTAGCAAAAAATCCCCATGGTCGTAACCTCGACGTCCGCTGGTTCCAGCAATTTTGCACCGAGAAGTTGTAGCACCGAGGCTCGTCGGTTGTAGCAAAAAATCACCATGGTTGTACCCTCGATGTCCACCGGTTCCAGCAAAATTGCGCCGAGGGGTGTAGTCCCATCATGGACAGTTGCATCTCCGACGTGGTCGGGTCCGGCGAGGTAGGTAGAGCTCCTTTGGCGCGAATCCAAAGTGGATCTGGCCGAGGGCGGCCGGATCGGTTGATTCCCGTGGCGACGATGCCCTGGGAGGCCTCCGGGTGGCGGTGATTGACCGTGGCACCAGGGCCTGAGAAGGAGGTAGAGAAAGGAGAGGCAGAGACGAGCAACCAGAGAGGAGAAAAAGAAGGAAGAAGACGCACGTGGGCGGGCCCCCATCCTACGTGTCGCTAGCCGAGTTGTTGGATGTGTTCACACGTGGACGCGACCGGCCGAACAGTTCGGCCAGCGCTCCGTATCCAAACGTTTTCCAAATAATTATGTTCACGTTTTCTTACTTTTGTTAGATGTTTTTTTTACCAAAAGGGGTTCCCCGCCCCATTTTTATTAAAACGGAGCAACTGCTAGATGGTTTGTGTTTTCTTAGTTTATATATACTACAAAATTGTCAAAGAAAATGCCATGGAGACAGTAGAGCACCTCATCTAACTGAATTTTCGTGTATTATGTCATCGAGCATGAGGCGTATATTTCTGAATGTAACGGAGTACATTTGAAACACCAAATAGTTACACCTTCTTTGGCATGTGTGGATTTCATGAATGAAATAAGAATGACAAGAGTCAGGTCATGTAATGCAAAAAAGGAAAGAAAAAAAAGAGTTTAGGCAAACCACATCTCACCTGAACTGATCCCCCGAGAGAAACTGAGAAAGTAGTACTACGTAAGGATTAGTGATAGATACATTGTTCTTTGGGCATTCTCCTGGCGCAGCACGCCAACATCGATTGTCTTTTGCCACCAACCGCGGCAGACCAGGAGGTGATTAAATCCAGTAGCAGACAGTAAAAAACATGCTATAAGAAAAACAGCTAAATTTCTCCATCAAACAATACTACGTAACTGAATTTCCGTGTATTATATCACCAAACATGGGTGTTTATGTCTGAATGTAACAGAGTATATACACATGTGAAACACCAAAGAGTTCCCTAGCTACCTAGTCAACTTCATGAATGAAATCAGAATTACAAGGGGCAAGCTATGTAATGCAAAAACAAAAAGGAAATAATAAAATAGGAGTTCAGGCAAACCACATATCAGCTGAACTGAACCCCGAAGAGAAAGTACTTCCTCCATCCCATAAAGTTATCAGGGCCGGTCTTGTGATTTTGGGGGCCCAGGACGAGACTAAAACTCGGGGCCCTTAATATATACATCGCAACAATACAAAATGATTTTCATATATATGAAATACATACATATTACCTTCAGATTTTCTTCTAGCATTCCTTGATTCAAAGTCACTTCTGAGGGCGGTGATGTTAGTATCTATCTAACAATTTCTTCTTGATGCATAATGTTGCCAAACTGTTTAAACTCTCTTTGAGTCATTGTTTCTCTCAATTGCTTAATTTCCTATTATAATGGGCATATGAAAAATCTTTTCATCATGTAGATGGTATTTCATTTTTTTGTCTTCCCTGTTAGAATAAATCCGAGGCGCTCCGTCGATCTACCGAGGATCAAGCAATCACACAAGCACGACACCGAGATTTGTTAACGAGGTTCACCAATATGGCTACATCCCCGGGGCCTGACTATGGGCGCTCCTCCCCATGACACCACTACAATACCGCACCCGGTCGCCCTGGACACCGGCACATGCCGCCGGCTTCCCCTGCGTTTCGGTGCTATTATGTTGGCATAGGTTACATCGTGTGTCTACCCCCGCTATATATGAGAGGCCTAGGATACAAGTGTCCTACTTGAACACGACTCCGTATCATGTCTACACACCGTACGACTCCAAGTCCAACTGTAACCTAACTTGTACAATAATATTCGACACAATTCTAACAAACTCCACCTTGGCGAATATTCTCCACCACCTTGAATTCGTCCGTGCGTCGAACCTCCATGTACATTGGACTTGAGATACGCCATGAGCCCCACTGCTACTCCCAGACTCCATGTGACTCCACCTGCAACTGTAGTCCCTTCTCGTCTTCTTCACAGTCAACACTCGAGCAAAATTAAGTTCCTCATTACTCTACCTTGTGCTTCCAACTTCCAGAGTATCCGTTCAACGACATCACACACCGATCACTGTCTGCGTGAAAAATGAACCACTCACATATTGGACGCCACATATAAGAGTTACGTGAACTCAACGTCACTGCTCTTTCTGTACTGCTTGTCTGAAACTTGAAGGAATTTCACCGTCGCCCTGTGTCACCCTGAGTCAAATTCGCAGTTGTCTCATCCTTTTTTTCGGATAGTCTCTGACATGTCCCACCGCTATAGCACTCCGCCTCCTTCTGTCTTGTCATCCGCACTTTGCCCTGTGCACTGAACACCACAGAATATACGGCCATGTACTCTCTCAGCTTTTGACAATTCCAGACTCTCCGTCACTTTCTCAGATTCTCCATGGTCAACTCCTGTCCATCTTCCGGTACCGATAGACCCAGTCACCAACTTGAATCTGGTACTCGTCAACACTGCTTCAGCACCCTTTGCACAATTTTGTCTGACCACATGTCTACCATTAGTGCCTTGGTCTGTCGCTGTGTCCCGTGCTTACCGCACGCCTCGCCGCTATCACCGCGTTGAGCCTCTGCTGTCCTGGTCGAGTCTCCCGGGTAGCTTGCCCACACTGCCTCAACCCCCACTGCAGAGAACCATCGATCATCACCGACCGATGCCGAGTATCACGTCTCCATCAGACCATTGGGCCCCAGTCCGATCCACGTGTCTCTCGCTATCCCGCTGAAATAGGCTACGATTCTCCGGATCCTTACGCCGTAGCCCCTCCATCAGCACAGAGTGAAGTCGTCCATCAGACTCCAGCTCCACCTTCAACATGACTCCATGTAGCTGCGCTATGCTACCCTGCGCCCTGACGACTTCAAGCTCTCTCATGTGTGCACCATCTTGAATCAACTCTGCGTCATAGTCTTGTCGAAGCCGCACAAGCCCTCGAGCCTGCACCACGTGTTTCCACGCCCCAGAAGTCGGCCACCATCAGCATCACGCTCCTATGTCATCGTCGCTGAAATCACTGCCGTCTTCTGCTTTGACCGACATCCACGTCAGTCCATCAGACTATCCAGTCCGACCCAGCCGAAATAACCCGACTGCAACCATGCT
This sequence comes from Triticum aestivum, assembly GCF_018294505.1. NCBI lineage: Eukaryota > Viridiplantae > Streptophyta > Magnoliopsida > Poales > Poaceae > Triticum > Triticum aestivum. Next base: position 8,986,510 of record NC_057809.1, on the reverse strand, counting down.
CCACCCTGCGTCGTGTCCGCCTCGCACATCTATGCATTGCCTTGACGCCCTGTGTTTGCATGATCCTGTCACGACGCGCTCTAGACTCCTCCGAGCCTTATACGCACGTCGCCAACCTCGCACGCGCTCCATCTTGACCAACTCTACATCACACCGCACTTCCATCCGAGAAATTATTTTGATCCAAGCAGCTTCTCGTACGCATTGCACTCACGCCATGCATACATGCTTCTCTGTCCAAAAGACACCCTCGGTATTTGTGCTAATTTTCCATAGAAAAACTCCTGATGCTTCAATTAGCAACCTCATGCACCGGCTCCTAGGCCTCAACCAGCCACGGCGTCCTGTACCTAACGCGACGCATGCATAAACTTTGCCAATAAAAGTTGATCCCCTGACTAAGCCTGCGTTGTCCGCGAAGATATTCCTTTTTTTTTACCAAACAAATCTCAAACGTATGTCCCAACACGCAGCACCTTGTCCTCCGGCTGTCTCGTACGCGCGTCTTCTGCACCGCCCACGTAGACCACCCGCGTACACACCGCCCGAGCCTCTGAGTCCGATCGGAATCCTGCCGAGACGCTCAATCGCCTGTATCCAATACGCCGCTTGTGCTGCCTTGCCCCGCACGCCCGATCGAGCTGCTTGCCACCGCCGCTGTACGCGGACTCCTGCTACTCCCATCGCGTGCGTTGGCCACCGCGCACGTTACGCCGCCTCCACATCGGATCGATCTGCTGCGTGTTGCTCTTGATTGCTTTACATGCGACAATCTCCGATTGCTGCCCGACGTCTCGCACGCAAGCCGTGCTCATCTGCAGCTGGTCTTCATCGCTCTTCTCTAAATCAACGATCCAGCAACTCCTCGAATCGAACCTTGCTCATGATACCACTTGTTAGAATAAATCCGAGGCGCTCCGTCGATCTACCGAGGATCAAGCAATCACACAAGCACGACACCGAGATTTGTTAACGAGGTTCACCGATATGGCTACATCCCCGGGGCCTGACTATGGGCGCTCCTCCCCATGACACCGCTACAATACCGCACCCGGTCGTCCTGGACACCGGCACATGCCGCCGGCTTCCCCTGCGTTTCGGTGCTATTATGTTGGCATAGGTTACATCGTGTGTCTACCCCCGCTATATATGAGAGGCCTAGGATACAAGTGTCCTACTTGGACACGACTCCGTATCCTGTCTACACACCGTACGACTCCAAGTCCAACTGTAACCTAACTTGTACAATAATATTCGACACAATTCTAACATTCCCTCATAGGCCCTTTCTCAACTAAGATGGCTCTTGCTTTATTATCAAGATTATCCAAACTTCTCGGATCATAAATTGATTAATATCAGCATTATAAACTGGTTGTTCATCAACACTAGTTGACTATGCCTGTGCACTTGAGGTACAAATCGCTTTGTGCTGGCACATGGATGCCAGCAGGGCAAAGTGCATGTGCTAGGCTCCTCAGATTCTTTGCAAACTGGCCCTTGCGAGTCTGTGAGACTTCTATCGCGATCCCCTGGGCACCATAGACATCTAATTTAGGAAATTAAATTGACCTCATCCCCACCATCTAACGCGCTTAGCATTTCTTGCCATCCATTTTCTTATTAGGCGTTTCTGGCCATTAGATTGGGTAATTTGATGGAATTTTATTACTAGCAGCATGGTGCGCTCACTGACAACAATACTTGGCCAATTCTTCCTCTAGGTAGAAGTCTAAGATAAAAACATCATCAGTGCAATGCATGCCACTAGAAGAAATCATGCTATTGATCCAGCTGGGTGTACGAAACAAATCATCACAACAACTAGGAGTACATATCAAAGCTTTTTAAAGTTTGTTTTCTGGGCTCGCATCTCGCTGTTTTGGGTGTGCATAACATTAATTTGTACTTGCTTCTCATCCATCTTCACTTGCTTCTCATCCATCTTGAGTTGCTTCTCTCGTGCGTCTGTCAATGCATCATCAAACAGAGTGATCGAGTGCAGTATTACACCACCTAGTTTACGTAGGCCATTACAAGATTGACTCATATCCATGTGTGGCGAGAAAAATGGTTGCTACATGTGCGTATGTAATTATTCTACAGGCTATCCGACTACCTCCCGCAGAGAGAGGAGAGGACCGAAGCCACAATAAAAGGAAAGAGACCACTACCTAGACAAAGGATCGACTCTTTGGCACTCACTCCACACATTGAAACCACTGCACTATTCATCTCCTACATTGCAATACCAAACACAGCAGGAGTAAGGTGTTACACCTGCGCGATCGCCCGAACCTTGGTAGCTTTGGCCTCCTATTTGTTGTGTTGCTTATTTGCCGACTCACGGCGCACTTAGGAATGTAGCGCGTTCAGTCCTGTCTGAACTACAAAAGGGGTGTTTGCACACCTCAATGTCAGGTTCCTAGACACCGACAAAAGTTTGTGACAACAATGGGCTCTGTGTCGGCTGATGTCTGAAGTTTGATGTATCTATCAACCTCGGTAGACCGTGCTCCGTAAACCTTAGGACCACTAACATTTTGGTGTGCAATCATATTCAATCCAGTCAATTTTCGCACAGGAACCACACACGAGCCTCGCATGAGCGAAGCAGCCCAGTTGGGGTCAAACGTCACCGACAGGGTGACTCGGCCTCACTCGGCGTGCGCAAACGACCGTCCGAGATGGCGGAAGCGAGCAGAGCAGTCGAGCATCCGGGCAGGTAGATATCCCCAGAAAATGCCCGTGCGAGTGAAACAGCTAGTTGGAGGGTCAATAACGTTGACAGGGCGGCCCGAACGAACCTCGCACGGGTGGGGAAACACTGAACATTATTATACTCCCTCCGTTCCTAAATAATTGTCTTTCTAGAGATTTCAATGGTGTCGTTCAAGGACAATATAAACACTTAGTGGATCCGCAAATCACTTGCACTTGAGGTGGAGCCGTCCTGTCGGGGTCGCGGCCAGCTATCCCACATGTGCGCGGATGGTGATATAGTACCGGGTTCATAGTTTGTTTCCTGAAATCGGTTTGCCTCTTTGCTGCCTACCCGGCTCCTGCTTTAGATGGGCTTGTGGTTTTTCGGCTATCCCACATATCCTCATCCCATCACACTCCTACTTGCTGCACATAGCACAGAGATCTCATCTAGCTAGACTGCAGTGCTGAAGGACCGGGCTCAAAGTCCAAAACATGTCGGGCATGCACGTCGGTTGCATCCCGCTAGTCTGTTTTGTTCCTGCCAGCTGGTTGTCAGGTTGTGCCATGGCTTCATGCCATTGCGTTCCCATGTCTGGATGTCGTGTTTTCGGGTGGTCCGCGAGGACATTCCCGAGTCTCCTCAGTTGTTTCGTGTAGGAGTCCCCGGTTACGATGGTTCATGCCATATACCATAGGGTTGCGGTTGGCCTTTCTATTGACCCGGTTGTTGGGTTGCCCTAGCCAGCCAAAGAAGGACATGGGCAGCGATCATTGTTGTCTGTCATTAGTAAACATACAGTTGCTTGGGTTTGTAGGCTCAAATTGGTCACCGTTCGATGCGTCACACACGAACGTGAGCCCAATAGCAAGGGAGCAATAGATTGTGAAAGATGTGTATGAAAACCGTGCTTGCTACCCTTCTTATATACGGATGAGCAAGGAAGTGCACGGGCACGTGCAACCAAACAGTGAGGGTAGTTTCGTCGACTCCCTTGTATATCATCTGCTCGAACGAAAGCATAAAGAACCATGGGGCCCATGGAGGGCACATCCCATCTCATAAAACTTCAAGACTGATTGGATGGCAGTGCCATGCCTTGGGATTTCCAACCTCTATGATCACGCTTTGCATCTAACCATACTCACGTCAAAACAAACCATCACCAACGCACGCCGACAATCAAGCGCCCTGACCATTTTACCTACACGAACTGTGGAAGCCAACTGGCAACGCGTCGTGCGTGACATCAATCGACCTCATATGGATAATTTCAGTGTTTTGACCCTTTTGGAAAAGTTCAGCAAAATTTGACCCTGGTTTGTATAAGTTTCGGGATCTAACCCATTTTCTATCGTCATTGGCCTCGACGGTAGGGTAGCACAAGCTACCGCCTGGGGCTTTGGCGGTAGAATACCAGCGCCGTCACGCCCATTTGGTGTGGAAAAGACCCTACCAGCATGGTTTTTGGTGGTAGGTTGTGTTACCCTACTGCCATGGTCCTTTATTGCATGTATGACCCTATAATAATTGCATGCATATCCCTACCATCATGGACCTTGGCAGTAGGGTCTTTTTCATACCAAACAGGTGTGACGGCGCAGGTAAGTCCTACCGTCAAGGACATTACCTGTAGGAAAAAGGGCCGGATCCCAAAATTTTTATAAAGAGGATCAAGTCTTACTTTCACCCATAACTTCGATAATGCCGCCGCTACTAATAGGACACTAATTAGGTATGTCCACTAACACTGAAAAATTGGGGCCGAACTCTTTAGCATATGGAATATTTATATGAGTTATTCCTTTAACTTTGAAAAAGTAGGAAAATATTCCTTTCAGCCAAAAAATATATATGCCTACTAATAAAGCAAAGTGTGTTTCTCCTATTTTTAATTCGTTCACCCATATTATAATTATTTTTGAGATGTTTACTATCCGAGGCAATACTAATTTTTGGACAAAAATAGTTGGGTCGAGGAGAATTATTGGGCCACAAATTCTGGGCTCGATCCTTCCCCTTTTATTATTAATTCTGTAGACGTCTCATTGATTTTAGATCGGAGGTGTATATAAATTGGTGGAAAACACTGCAAGGTGGAAATTCCTATTCGACGCAACTTGTGTCGTAATGTCGAGGAAACGCATAGGGATCGAGCACACTGGGCCAGTCCAGTTACGTGATCTATTTCCTTCGGTTTTGGGAACCTTCTAGCATGTTCCTGTCCAGTTTTACCGGTTTTGAGAACCAGTTAGAAGAGTTCTCTGATCCCCTTTTTCCTGTTTATTTTTCTTTTAGTTTGTTTTCACTTTTTCCTTTTTTATTTTTCCTTTCTTCGGTTTCTTTTTAAAATTCTCATTTTTTTTGGTTTTTTGGGCTTTTCTTTTTTCTCTCTTTTTTCCTTTTCAAATTTGTTCGAAAATTTCAAATATTATTCGAAATTACAAAAAATGTACTTGTTCTCAAACTTAGTTCACAATTCAAAAAACTATTTGTGTTTCAAAAATTGTTCAAGAATTTTAAAAAATGTTCCCAGATAGAAAATATTGTTTACAATTACAAAAAATGATCTCGTTATCAAATTTTGTTCATAAATTTAAAAATTATTCAGAATATCGAACATCTTTTTAATTTTTTATTTTTCCTCAAAAAATCACAAATTTAAGAAAATGGTCGCATTTCAGAAAAGTTAATAAATATATACTGGTCTTTAAAATTTTGTTCACAAATGTAGAACAATGTTCGCTTTTTTGTAAACCTGATTGGTTTTTTTCAAAAAAATTGTAAAAAAATGTTCTTTAAAAAAACTGTTCCTGTTTTGTTAAAAAAATCAGAACATAAAAAAATGAATGAACCTGCAAAATTTTTTGAGGAATTAGAAAGAAATTGCATTTGAAAATTCAAATCAATGTTTGAGATTTGTATTTTTTTTTCCTTGGGGGGTGGGGGGGGGGGGAGGGGGGGGGGTTAGATCTGTAGCGCCTGATAGTTCTTATAAACCTTGTTCTACAGTAGACTACAAAGATGTTTATCTTAGCTGATTTGCGACAACCCTCTACCAGCTCGAGGTCCAGGCTTCGAACCATCGCACGCACGCGCATGAATCAGACGCAAAGAGCAGCGTATAGGAGGTCCCCTGCAAGTTAGTAAGGTGGGACTATTTAATGGAAAAATGAATCATGTCTTCAATGCAATACTTAGCTTGGCTGGTTGCGTCCCTCGCACGATGGTGCTCTGAGGCTGGCCATAGTGGGGAGTAACTTATACTAGTGTCATGTATATAACACTAGTCTAAGTTACTATCTTCATAATGTAAAGTAACATAGTAGTAGTGTTATAGATTGCTTCATTTATTAACTCATAGACTCATTTTGCCTCGGAAAGCGTTATGTTACAGTAACATATTATGTTAGCACAAACATTCCCTTTCCTTATTAAGTACTTGCCACATAAGCAAAATTGTCTTGGGATGTGTTAAGTTACAACCTAAATTACCCCCACTATGACTAGCCTGATCGTCAGTCGATCCCCCACCAATGTAATATTTTTTCAATTATATAGAAAACCTGGCCCAGGTAGGCCCAGGAACCGATAGAAATCTTAAACATGCCAGAATATGTGGGCCAATAATTCTCCTTGACCAGCAACTATTTTTGCCAAAAATTAATACTACCTCGGATAGTAAAACATCTCAGAAAATCGGAATGTAATATGGATGAAAAAATCAGATAAATATATATTATTTTATTAATAGATATAGATATAGATAGACCAGTACTCTGACTACTTTATTTACGAGGACGTGATAGATTTTTGGTACGTGGAGACGGCAAACTGTGTGGTCACGTGGAGTGAAAAGATTGACCGGATCCAGGCGGGATCGCTACCGTCCGCCTCTGTAACCTAGACAAAACTAGCTCTGGCGTGACAAATCATAGGCCACGAGAAGCACGATTGCTAGCAATTAATAATGGATTTAGACGTTTGTAGCAGCGCCATGCATGTTTTGCGTTTTGCATGTGCCACCTCAGCTATTAATGGTAGTTTTTTTAGCATCAGTACAGACACAAACACTCATATACACGCGCATATACTCATCCCTATGAACGCAGACACGCACACCCTACCCCTATGAGCACCTCCGAAAGACTGAGCCGGCACATCATCTTAAGATTTACGAAGTCACCGTAGGCACCTCGTCGTCGACGGGAACATCTCCTCCCACTGAAAGCGCATCGCCGGAAATCCTGAAATAAATTCAGGAATAATGCGAGCACCAGGATTTGAACCCTGGTGGATTAGGGATACCACTGTCCACCTAACCATCTCAATCACAGGTTGAATCACCTATTAATGATAGTTAGGCCTAGGCTAAAAGTGTTCTACTGTTTGGAGTTTCTATGTGAGGAGAAACGTCATAGATCATGACGCTTCTAAAAAGGATAAAACCATCAAATAATTTTCGAGAGAGGTTATTTTGTCCTGAAGTTTTCTCACAAGGTCAAAATAGTGATTTTGACCCAGCTCAGCTCAGGAAACACAAGTCCACAACGTCGGATTACTCGCTGGTTTTCTTTGACATCATGAGTTCGCAACATAACTATGGTGGCATTGCAACAGTTCCTACAGCTATGGCAGCGGGTTCAGGCGTGGGAACCGGTGGAGAGTGTCCCGGACAGGATAGTTTGGTCTTGGGAGTCAACGGGACAATTCTCTGTCAGATCTGCGTACGCAGCGAAGTTCTGGGGAAGGGAGGTCATTCCCTCCGCGGAGTTAACGTGGAAATCGCGAGCCCCGTCTCAATGCAAATTCTTCACGTGGCTGGCCCTGCGGAACAGATGTTGGACGTCGGACCGGCTAGCTAGGAGGGGGCTGCCGCATCAGGACAAATGCCCTTTGTGTGACCAAGAGGAGGAAACCATTGATCATGTGTTGCTAACATGCATCTTCGCTCGAGAGATTTGGGTGGCGATTTGTACGGCTCTGGGAAAGCCAGAGTGGGCACCATCTACGCAGGATGCTCTTAAGCCGTGGGTTTATGACAAGCAACCGGCTGCCAATGTGGCAAGGAAGGATCTGCACGCTATACTACTTCTCACGTTGTGGGAGTTGTGGAAGCACAGAAACGCAATTGTCTTCGATGGTGCTTCGCCATCAGCTAACCAACTTATCAAGAGAATTGTGAACGAGGGTAGGAGCTGGTCGATGGCAGGGCTCTTCAGAGGTAATGTAGAGGCTATGTTTGCAGGCTTAGCTAGGTGGACGAGTGGGGAGTAGTAGTCTAGTTAGCGTGCGCGATCGTGCGTGAGGTGGAGTTGTGCATGGTGTAACGTTCTCACCTTTGTAAATGACTGGTTGAGGCTTTCTATGCCTTTCCTTCTTTAATATATGATATGCACACTCGTGCATATTCGAGAAAAAAAAAGTTCGCATGTTGGGCGCTTTTCCAGGTCTGCCCCTACAATCTCTATTCTTGTCCAGATCGCTCGACCAGCGGATCAAATCACAACGAACACATGCGTGCAAAAACTTTGCCAAAGACACGTGTTCGTGCCTCTCTTTTCTGTATTTCTTTTCTTCTTTTCTTACACATGGGATTACAATGTATATCCCAGTGTACACATATAGGAGCAAGCCTCCTAGACAGCTGATCTGAGGGCATCTGCAACGGCAATCCATGAAAAACCTTCCGCATCCGTTCGCGGATAGGGGGAGACCAATCCACGCACGCGGATACGGGAGGCAAGCATCCAATGCTAGTCGCATACATTTTAACAACAATTCAAACCAACCGGACGAAATTCATTCAAACCGGATGGTTTTCATTCAAGTTCGGATATAATTTACATATTTCGACCTTTTAACTAAAAAAGCTAAACCCTATACCGGATAATCACCTCGTACGCGTGGCCGCCCTTCCCTGCCGCACCGCCATCTTCATCGGTGTCGTCATCATCATCCCTCCAACGGCGGAACGACCCCGGAGGGCCGCGGCAACCTTGCTTGGCGGCTGTCTGCCCCCACAGAGGAGCCACTCCGTCTCCTGTTGCGCCGTGAGGAGGGCAGCCGCGGCCACCGCCGACATGGCCTGCGGAGCCCTGGCGGTGGCCTTGCCGCGACCAGCGTTCGCGGAGCAGTTGCTGAGCGACCACTCCTCGCCGTCAAGGCGACGGCGGCACCTGACGGCCGTCTCCGCGGTGGTGAACGAGCGGTCGAGCGCCCACGCGGCGGCGAGGTCGGGGTCATTGCGGACCCACTCTGGCGCCACGTCTGTCTTAGCGAACTCCGAGCGGCGACCGACATTGCGTCGGTCGTACCTCGCTTGCCGCCACGCCGCCTGCTTTGCCTCGGATACCACGGCCCTAGAGCCGAGGTAACCGTTGTAACCACCGCCTCCGAGATAGTGGAGGATGCGGCCACACGCCTGGGCGATCGCGGGTGGAAACTCCTCCTCCACGCAGCATTGGCGCCATGGTGGCGATGAGGGTCCATCGATCCGCATGTAGCGGCTGTGCGGATCCTCATTCATGCGGCGGAGGCACTAGGGGGACGCCAACTCTTGCTTCACGTGGCCGCCGATGTGGAGGCCATGGTTGCATGGCAGGGACGCCGGCTCATCCTTCACCTGCCGGCATGGGGATGCCGGCTCGTCCTTTACCTTCCTGAGTGGGGATGCCCGCTCCCGCTTAACACGGACCCGCGGCGGGCAGGGTGGCTCCTCCTTCACGCGCAGCGGCGACGGTGGCACCGGACCCATCTGACGGAGTGAGCGCTCCATCATGATCTCCATCTGACGAACGAATTATTTGTCTGTCAGAGCCGCCTCCGAGACTAGGCATGGCCGCTGTTGCGGCTGGTCCTACTTGTCACCGAAGGAGCCCGCCGCCGTGGACGCGGATGGTCTAGGTGAGCGAGGATGGTGACGCCATGATTCGCCCGACAACGAACTTGCACCGGTGCCGCCTGCTTGCACGGAGAACCAGGACTTCGGCATCGCTCTGGACAGGAAGTGCTCGGATAGGGGAAGGAAGACAGCGTGGTGCTGTGGAGGGTGCGGATCTGGACGATGTCGGAGTGTGGCTTAAACAGCCACGGCTAGGGAAGGCGGGAGGGGGTGGTCAACCCGCTTCAATGCGGTGCAGCGGCCAGAGTTGGTTTCTCGGGACGCGGCGTCTACATTGAAGAGGCGGCGACACCCGAGAGGTCGTTTTCGTCTGCGCCGCGACATCAATGTCGGCCTACATGCTCTGGGGAGACATGAATGCGTCATGACAGGTGGCGCAAGGCGTGGGATGGAAAGCACGGGACGAGCGGATGGGGTTTTCTGGTGGGTCAGGACGGTCAGAAGCGGGCTTGGGATTGGTACATACATCCACAAACCTCTTCCATGTTTGTCTCCGGTTTATGAAAGAAATCGTGTCCAAATCACTCCGTAGATCGATACAGATCAGCGTTGAATGGCTTTCGCGGTCCGGACAACCCGATTCAGACAATTACGAATGGTTTACCGGTCCGCCTTAGAGATAACCTAAGCTTGCACTTTAATACCTACACGGAGATAGACAATAACTCCTAAACCTACACGTACTAATACTAGTATTGTTACTTGGCAATACAAACTAGGACACGTACCAGAACTACTAATCGGACCTAAACTAGTAGACACGCCTGAATACTAGTCCTAGCCGGACTCATTAATCATCTAGTACTAACATGACGTAGACTCTTATCTGATTACAACTCAAGATTATTTCCAACATTCTATCTCTGATCTTGACACTGCTTTTTCTTATGAGTTTGTCTAGGACACATCTAAATATATTTTAGTTATTGCACATCTAAGTGAGTGAATCAAGTATAAAGAGAAAAAGAAAAAAAAAGAAAATACCGACACGAATCTCAACGCAAGATCAATAACATAGGATTTAGATATACAATACTTATGGTACATCTAGACGTGCTTTAGCAAAACTGTATATCTTGGTCATTGTAGGCCATCCTTGTCGACTCATCTGCTCGCACCACGACAAGTCAAATTACCTGGTAGATTGTTGTCAATATTATCTTCCCAATTTTGATCTGGCAAATTTACGCACCACCTCAAATATGCGTTGGACTATCCATCTTACTAGTAACCTGTGCAATACATCATCCGGTGTTCTACACCATCCACCAAAGCAAGATACATGTTGGCTCCTTGTGCTTCACACCACCTCATGGACTACACCGCTCCAGCCCTATGTAGAGACATGGCCTCATTGAGGAGACTCGTCTTCATTGGTTTACCGTCCCCACATAATTGATCTTGATCCTCCCGTCAAGACACATAGACGACCTGGACACGCTTCATATTCAACACCTCCTCATATAGACAAACACTTGGACACAACGACGCTGACACGACGACGACGTCGATGACCAACTGACCGTGCTAACCCGCACGACTCCTTGACTCTAACATCTGGATGACGATCTTGAAGACTTTCCGGCACCACACCACCGCTCCGGTCAACGAACCTCCATCCGCCGCCTTGCCGACGACAGCCCGTCGTCTCCGTCCTTGTCGCTCTGCCGAACGACGATCGCATCAACCTCATCTTCGCTGCACCACTCATCGACTTCATGGTCCGCCCCGAGGCGCTAGTAGGTCGCCACCCCGGGGCAAGCACGGCTTCAAATCAACCTTGCTCGGATATCAAATGTTGGAACTCGACCGTACGATCAATCACATCAAATCACAACGAACATGTGCACACAAAAAGTTTGCCAAAGGCACGTGTCCTACCTCTTTCCTTTTTTTTCTTTTCTCACACACGGTATTACAATGTATATCAATTTTGCTAAAGCACATCTAGATGTGTCATAAGTATTGCACATCTACTACATCTTATGTCATTGATCCTACATGAAGATTCGTGTGTCTATTTTTTATATATTTGATTGTGTCAATTAGATGTGCAATAACTAGGACAAACTCAATGTATATCCCAGTGTACATATATAGGAGCAAGCCTCCTAGCCAGCCGACCTAAGCTTGCACTTCATACCTACACGGACATAGACAATAACTCTTAAACCTACGTGTACTAATACAAACTAGGACACGTACCAGAACTACCAACCGGATTAACAAGGCCTAAACTAGGACACGCCTGAATACTAGTCCTAGCCAGACTCACTAATCACACCTAGTACTACCAACATGACGTAGACTCTTAGCTGATTACAACTCAAGATTGTTTCTAAAAATCACGAGTCTCACAGGCGACGGAGGCTCGCCCAAACTGCCGGTCTGCCGGTATTCAGGTGCTAGACGTGCTCCCCCACCTTCCGGCCGGCAAACTATATTCACGCACCACGCCGAGCACCTGATCAGCAATTACCAACGCCGATCCGATTGATTCATACCCCCATTCGATCTATATTATATATTATTTGTTGCTTAGACGGATATATCTAACAATAAAATATATTTAGATACATCTATTTGAGCAACAGTATTATGAATCGGAGAAAGTACTTTTTTTCTCTATTCACTATGGGTAGTTTTCTATCTTGATGATTACTATTATTTTCTTTGCCTCGTTTTGGGTGCGAGGTGCTATGTTTTGTTGAACTTGTACATGGATTAGACAACTCCGGGGTTCTATCAGAGCCCCATAATACTTTCTATGTATCCGGTAGGTAGAAAACCTTGGTGACGGACAAAACAGGAAGGTACCAAGTGACTGTATCCACTGCAAAAAAAAAAAGGTGACTGCATCCCGATTATTTCTCATGTTCCATTTGACTACTCATGTTTTTTTAGAGATTGACTAGTCATGTTTTAATGTGGAATACACCAAGCCATTGCTTTAACCGGAGTTGGACCCTCAACTTCTTATAACACACCTTCATTTTTTGAGATTCAAGAATTATCTGTCCGCCTTTATAAACACGCGCATATAGCTAGAAAATATTAGGAAAAAACTTTAGAATTTATTACATCAAAGTAGTTTCTTTTTGTGAATCATGCATATTACACCCAGCAGGCACTACATACATATATAATTACTAGCTATAGCTAGTCGTATGGGACATGGACTGAAAGCTCAGTGGGACGTGGCCGCTTGCGGCCTTAATTTGATTGGACTGACGTACGTGTCCATTTGGTTTGACACACGTACGCGCACACACAAATACGTACGTACGTATAATGGTATAATTAAGTAGGCTTGAGCTTTGAGAAGGATGACTGGAGGCCATCGATGCACCTAGCGTGGACAGCGGAGCACCATGGTCTCAATTGTGACCCCGGGTCCGAAGGCCAGCATGGCGCCCCACTCCGGCAGCAGGCTCCGGCGCCGGCGCAGCTCGTCGAGCACGAAGACGATGGTCGCGCCGCTCATGTTGCCGTACTCGCGGAGCACGTGCCGGCTGGCCCCCAGCTTCTCCGGCTCCAGCTGGAGCACCTTGTCTATGTTGTCCAGGATGGGGCGGCCGCCCGGGTGCACCGCCCAGAAGAGGTCGTTCCACTTCCCGTTCCCTGATAACGGAGACGGAAGATGAGCACCATGGCCGTCGTCGTCGTCGTCGTCTCCTCCGCGGAACGCGTCGAGGAGGCAGCGCTCCACGTTCTGCCCGATGAGCGTGGGCACCTGGATGGCGAGGTGGAAGTCGACGCCGCTGCCGGAGACCTGCATGCCGAGCGCGTGCTCGGTCTTGGGCACCGTGGTCTGCGTGGCGTGGACCATCTCGAAGATGGGGCTCTGCTCGCCGTCGCGGAAGGGGCCGGCCCCGACGATGACCGCGCCGGCGCCGTCCCCGAACAGCGCGTGGCCGACGAGGTTGCCGCCGTCGGGCCCGCCGAAGCAGACGAGCGTGATCTCGGCGCAGGCCACCAGGACACGCGCGCCGCGGTTGTTCTCGGCGAGCTCCCTGGCGAGGCCCAGCGCCCGGCCGCCGCCGTAGCAGCCGTGGAGGCTGAGGATGGTGCGGCTGACCGTGGGGCGGAGGCCGAGCAGCGTGGCCAACCGCAGGTCGGCGCTAGGGGCTCCCCAGGCGGAGTAGGTGCTGAAGACGAGGTGGGTGATCTCGCTCGCCGGGCGGCCCCACTCAGAGATGGCCTTGGCGGCCGCGCACTGCGCCAGCTTCGGCACGGCGTCGACGGTCATGGCGAGGCGGTTGTCCAGCGACTGCGCGTCGTGGTCGTACAGCTCCGGGTGCGCCACCAGCGTCTCCTCCGTCAGGTGGAAGTGGCGCTTGTCGATGCCCGTCTTCTCGCCTAAATCAGCAAGTAGTAATTGTTAGCAGTAGCAGGAAAAACGATGCATGCATGCATGCAAACTGTACTGTAGACTGTAGTTAACGTAGTAGTACAGATTCTGGTGAGCTTCTGCTGGAGCTCAGTGAGGTGGTCGCTCTTGGTGACGCGGAAGAGGTTCTCGGCGAAGATGTTCTGGGGCACCTCGACGCCGGTGGGGTTCGCCGTGCCGATGCCGAGCATGGCCGCGGGGCCTTCGGCGTGCTGCCGCCGCGCCACCGCGGCACTGCCGTGCCCGATGCCGCTGCCGTTGGTGGTTCCGATGCTTCCCATGGCCGATCTTTCTAAAGTAGGAGCACTAGCTTTGTGAATCTACAATGGCATGCAGCAGCTTGGTCTAATGGGGTATGTGCTGGGCTCAGGCTTTATAGACTGCTTCTTTGGCTGGTTGGCTGGCTGCAAGCTGAACTGTCGGTTTGAGTGGCTGCCCTGGCATTAATTATCGGTCCCTCAGCTACAGCTTCGGACGCAGCCTCCGATGCAGCTCCAGGGATGAAGCAAATGGCTTAAAATTAATTCCTTTGAATTTCTGTTCCATGGATGCAGTAATGTATCCACAATCGATGGGGGCATTCCTTGCACAGTTGACAGAGAGTCTGCTAATGACATGGAAGATGCAAGGTTGAACTAATGTGCTTGTGGTAAATCAAAAAGAGCTTGACTGTGCCAAGAAGGACATGTCATCGTTTTTTATTGAAAGGGAAGGGTAAACCCCCTGGACTATGCATGGTTATCGATACGTTTAGCCCATCACTCGCTCTACCCAAATATATAGGGCCGATATTCCATTTTTGAGTTTATTTTTGACCACGGGTTAGAGCTATAAGGTATGACATGCATGTTACACAAAGTATGTATACCATCAAATTCATATATGAAAGAAGTTTCTAATGTTATAATTTTTTATATCATATATCTTATATATTATTCATCTTGTCAATGGTCAAATGCAAGTTCAAAAAACGTATTATGTCCTACATATTTGGATGAAGGGAGTAAGCATTAGTACCGTTTAGCACTCAGCCATGTCGTGTGTGAGTATGTGACTGGTCACAGATGATAGTGTTTGTAGTGAAGTGCATGGTGTTGTTATAACACATATCTCGCTATCCGCTTGGGCTTGGAAGGCCACCATCCCGAGCCGGGCACAGTAGGAACACATTGACCACCCAACTTGTCTTTGCATTCGACGGAGTGTTCGTGCAGTTGATGGGTTGACCTCCTCGCTAATTCTTTATGACATTAATGACTTGAGAGACACCCTCCCCAAGATGGCGTGGTGGCACACATCACATTGTTCGTGATCTAGCATTATGTATTAGAAGCATGAATATCCCTTAGAGGATATATCTACATTTGATCTTGTAGTTTGTCCGCTAGATTAAGAGGTGACTATCCCCTAAAGTCGAAGGTCACATATATTGGACTCAAGAGTCGTGATGGTGGGCAGGCAAAGTGGGATTTATGTCCTTCATCAACATCCAAGGCAAAGTACATACTGAATTCCAGGAAGCGAGATTTACCATTCTAGAGCAAGCCTACAACAATAGCATGAGAAGTTCAAAACATCGACTCTTAAAAGAAACAAGCCATGGAAATCCCAAAAAGCACATCTTGCAAGGGCATGAGCTACAACATTGGAGTTCCTTGAAAAATTAGTGACTATCAAATCCTTGTCTGGTTGATTGAAGAAATAAGGAAGCAATGATCCATGTGGTAGGTGTTTGTTGGCCGAAGTGATATCCTCGGGTGTTTTGCAATATGTGAGGAAGGATATGTCGTTTCTCTAAGAGTGAGTTCCGATCATTTGCGTTAAGGACCATCGCTCGAGCCTCCGGCTATAACAAAGAATCAACATGCAAGGAGAAAAATTGGATGTAAATGGGGATATCAGAAGTAATATCATGGAAAACTTCAGGTGTGGCAACATTCCCTGGCTGGGAAGGGTCAAATACAACATTCAAAAATGCTTGAGGGCCTAGAGAAAGAGAAGAAATAAAACTATAATGAACATGATTAGGAGGAGGTTAGATTTGGAATTATAATCGTGGTCGGTCAAGGATTCATTTGTACCGTAGAAAGAAGATCATTGGAAGCACATGTGCTTGCTCAGTTAATTAGGATCCTTGGTTTAAGATCATATAATGGAAAGTTTCCAAATTTCCAACAGAAAACGAAGAGATCTTCAAGAGAGACTTCAGGATGCGAATTAGAAAATATGCTTTCATTGGAGAAAAGGTAAAGTCTAGGTGCAAATTGAGCAAATTGAATTGATCTAAGTCCCCAATAAAAGCAAAGCACCCTAGCAGAAGAACACTTGACAGACATGATAATCAAAATTAAGTAATCGACGTCTACATCATTGCTCTATGATGTGTGTAGAGAATCATGATGTTTGCAAATGATTTTACCCTAGGTAGAAACTTTTGTTTTTCAAACCTCGTGAAGGATTGTAATATCTAGATTAGAGATCCAGTGTCTTGATTCTCACATGCTGAGCATGGCAAGGTGCAAAAAAAATTTGTAAGAACTTTTGGCGATACATTGGACATTAGGATTATGTACCCAACAAACTTCATCTGCAAAAGTTAGCACCCGTGATGAGAATTTGAATAATTTGATTCTTTTAAGCATCTTCAAAGTGAGTTGAATTTTTGCAAATGTTACATGCCCCGAATTTTCTTGCCAAAGTTGACCCGACTAGAGAAATAAGTTGATCGTAGATGGGGTTTCAAGTAGGAACATATGCTGGAGTTAACTTTGGCGACCTGAAGATGACAAGAATGAAGCATATGAGGCAAGACTGTAGGCCAATCTTGGAGAGATATTGCTTATTTGAGCATACATTTTTAGCTATTGCATCATGGGATATATCTACCTTGGTTGACCTCATACTAGGGGAAAACAAATTCATCCAATTTTTTTTACAGGATTTCAATATGGTGACGATAAAAAAGGAAGGCTAATGTAGTGGCTAATGAATTTCCAAGATTTTGCTACAATTCTAAAGTTGATGTGTGTTATTTGGCTCTTTGGCAACCTATGTAACATGCTTTGTTCTTACTTATTTTATGAACATTTATTAATTAATACATGGGGTTAAAAATATTTGTGTTATATAAAATAGTTACTAGAACATTGGCTAAGACTCCAAGACCATTGATCAGACAACATTAATGAATCCTAACAAGATTTTAATCAAGGTCGTATAATCCCAAATAGTATTTCCATTTCCTCAGAACTTATACATGCCTTCCAACTTTTTTCTTGGAGTCAAAATGTGTTCACGCTAAATAAATCCATTTAGCTAAATATTTTGACATAATTAAATGGGACTTCATTGTTAGGGCTCTCGTACCTAAATGGATGCATGGTCATTTTATCATATTAACTTATGAATGCACTTCCCCTACCACTATACTGTCAATATAAATGGTCAACATTTTGTTAACTTTTGAGGAGCCCAAGGTATTCATCAAGGCTATCCTTTTTATCTACATCTCTTTATCCATTCAATTAGTGAATTGTCATATTCTTTACAAGATGCACGAGTTCCAATAGTTTAACTGACATCAAGGGAGGCCCTTTTGAACCATTATCCACTCTCTCATGTTTTTAGATGCCCTTAACATTTGTGGCTCATCATCTACGTATGAAGCTTAATCAATAGCCATAATAAATAATCACTTCTATAATCTTCCTTGATGGACTAGAACACATCAACTATTTTCTTAGTAATTGCATTGGTAGAGGATCTAAAGCTAATATAAAGAATATTTTATGTGCAAAGGATATAGACTTGTCAAATATTCATCTTGGTCACCCTTTTATGCTTCCTGTAAAAGGTAGATATAATGCATATTATTTTCTTGTGGATAAATTAATAAGGTACGAAGAGAACATGTTGGACAATGAATGTAGGTTAACTCTAATAAAATCGGGATTTAGCTCTACCCGTATTTACTGCATGTTATGCATATTTTTCGATAAAAGCTGATCTCCAAACTTATAAACATTGTCAAAAAATTGATGGACCAGCATTCACAGTAACAATTCCTATTACCCTCTCTGCCTTAGATCTTGGGATGATATTTCAATAACCGTGAAAAAAGGGGATGATTTTTTGTCTATTTACCTCCAAATGAATTTTGTTGAATCAAAGGTTATGCAATGCCCAAGCATGTCAACTCCATGTATAGTTTATGGACATATTGTTGTGGAAAACCTAGACTTACTTTTTTCTCTTTAGTAGATGAATGATGAGTTGTAATGTTCATAGTTCTGTGACCATAGCACATCCACTGTGCGGGTGTTTCTTGAACCTCAATTACCATATTTACTAGATTGTGCAAGTATCTACTAATGAAACAGGCACCGACAATATCGTAAGATTGTGCAAGTATCTACTTATGAAATAGTCCGAGGTTGTGCAAGTATCTACTTAAGAATGCATCAAATTTTGTTTGCACAAGTATCATCTATCATCCACTTCTGCTAATAAGAATGCATAATAATCAGATTTTTGTAAAATAAATACAACCCTATGTTTCTACTATAAAATAACCATATACAAGACATACGTACAATCACCATTGCATACAATAATTATCTCACATTATGAGATGCAAGATGAAGCTGCATACAATATCCATGTTTCATTGAACTTCTTCCATCAACAGATGGTTGATGGAGGAGAAGTAGAATAGAGAAGTGGTGAGGTGCTGATGCAAGGGCTCTTATGGGGACGTACCCCAGGAGTTTGCATTAACATTTCTCTCCTAATGCTGGCGAAGCATCAGGAGGATGTTGATGACTATAATTTTTATTTTTGGTAGCCAATTGTTACTCTCTCAAATATAGGGGTTTGTAGAAAGTGGAAATTTTCCTTAACTGAGAGACCTAATGTTACAAATCCATAGTGTAGTTTTAGTTACACTAGCTTACTAGTTCTAACAATTTACTAGTAGTAATGTTAAGAGATGTGTTATTAATTTTTGAAATAAAGAATAACAAAAAAATGAACATCTAGTAAAGTATATTTAAAGTGTGTTCTTATGTAGGAAGTTGGACCATGGTTCATGATACGTCCATTTGCATCATGTTTTCTTACTGTTATTTATAAATTTTTTATCCATAATAATGCCTTTTGGATTAATTCTAATGCCTTTTCTATCAAAATATGCAAGGTACACACCAAGGGGGAGAATTCTGGCAGCTAGAAATCTGGACTTGGAAAAGCTACGTCAGGCTACCTATTCTGCACAACTCCGAATGAGCTGAAACTTCATGGGGATTTTTTATGGAATATATAAGAATTATTGGAGCAAATAACTACCAGAGGGGGGCCACCAGGTGGGCACAACCCACCTGGGCGCGCCAGGGCCCCATGTGCGCCCTGGGGGTTGTGGCCTCCTCGGCCCACCTCGGGTGCCCATCTTTTGGTATATAAGTCATCTTGATACCTAGAAAAAAAATAAGAGGAGAAATTTCGGGACGAAGCGCCACTGCCTCGAGGCGGAACTTGGGCAGGAGCACTTTTGTCCTCCGGCGGAGCGATTCCGCCGGGGGAACTTCCCTCTCGGAGGGGGAAATCATCGTCATCATCATCACCAACAACTCTCCCATGTTGGGGAGGGAAATCTCCACCAACATCTTCAACAGCACCATCTCCTCTCAAACCCTAGTTCATCTCTTGTGTTCAATCTTGTTACCGGAACTATAGATTAGTACTTGTGAGTGACTATTAGTGTTGATTACATCTTGTAGTTGATTATCATATGGTTTATTTGGTGGAAGATTATATGTTCAGATCCAATATGCTATTTAATAACCCTATGATCATGAGCATGTTTATCATTTGTGAGTAGTTACCTTTGTTCTTGAGGTCACGGGAGAAATCATGTTGCAAATAATCATGTGAATTTGATATGTGTTCGATATTTTGATAGTATGTATGTTGTGATTCCCTCAGTGGTGTCATGTGAACGTCGACTACATGACACTTCACCATATTTGGGCCTAAGGGAATGCATTGCAGAGTAGCAATTAGATGATGATTTGCAAGAGTGACAGAAGCTTAAACCCCAGTTTATGCACTATTCCGTAAGGGACCGATTGGATCCCAAAGTTTAATGCTATGGTTAGAATTTATTCTTAATACTTTTCTCGTAGTTGCGGATGCTTGCGGGAGGGTTAATCATAAGTAGGAGGTTTGTTCAAGTAAGGACAACACCTAAGCACCGGTCCACCCACATATCAAATTATCAAAGTAGCAAACACGAATCGAACCAACATGATGAAAGTGACTAGATGAAATTCCCGTGTACACTCAAGAACGTTTTTCTTATTATAAGAGACCGTTTTGGCCTGTCCTTTGCCTCAAAAGGATTGGGATACCTTGCTGCACTTTTGTTACTACTATCGTTACTTGCTCGTTACAAATTATCTTGTTATCATACTACCCTGCTACTTGCAATTTTAGCACTTGCAGACATTACCTTACTAGAAACTACTTGTGATTTCCTTCTGCTCCTTGTTGGATTCGACACTCTTACTTATCGAAAAGAGCTACAATTGATCCCCTATACTTGTGGGTCATCAAGGCTATTTTCTGGCGCCGTTGTCGGGGAGCGAAGCGCCTTTGATAGGTGGAGTTTGGTAAGGAAACATTTATATAGTGTGCTAAAATTTATTGTCACTTGTTACTATGGAAAACAATCCTTTGAGGGGTTTGCTCGGGGTATCTTCACCTCGTCCGGAACCACAATTAGCTACCCCTCAAACTACTGCACCTACTGAAAATATTGAATATGAAATTCCTTCGAGTATGATTGAACAACTGCTAGCTAATCCTTATGCAGGAGATGGGACCGAACATCCTGATATGCACTTGATATATGTGGAACAAATTTGTGGATTGTTTAAGCTTGCAGGTTTACCCAGAGATAAAGTTATGAAGAAGGTTTTCCCTTTATCTATGAAGGGAAAAGCATTGGCATGGTATAGGCTATGTGATGATATTGGATCCTGGAATTCGAATCGTTTGAAATTGGAGTTCCACCAAAAAATTACCCTATGCATCTAGTTCATCGTGATCAGAATTATATATATATATATATATATATATATATATATATATATATATATATAAATTTTGGCCTCGCGAAGGAGAAAGTATCGCTCTAGCTTGGGGGAGTTTTAAGTCAATGTTATATTCATGCCCCAGTCATGAGCTCTCAAGAGAAATTATTATTCAGAACTTTTATGCTCGACTTTCTTGTAATGAGCAAACCATGCTTGATACTTCTTATGCTTGTTCCTTTATGAAGAAGACTATTGAATTCTGGTGGGATCTTTTGGAAAGAATTAAACGCAACTTTGAAGATTGGGAACTCGACAAAGGTAAAGAGTCAAGTATTAAACTTGAGTGTTGGGGAACGTAGTAATTTCAAAAAAAATCCTACGCACACACATGATCATGGCGATGCATAGCAACGAGAGGGAAGAGTGTGTCCACGTACCCTCGTAGACCGAATGCGGAAGCGTTAGCACAACGTGGTTGATGTAGTCGTACGTCTTCACGATCTGACCGATCCAAGTACCGAACGCACGGCACCTCCGAGTTCTGCACACGTTCAACACGATGACGTCCCGCGAGCTCCGATCCAGCAAAGCTTCACATGAGAGTTTCATCAGCACGACGGCGTGGTGACGGTGATGATGATGCTACCGACGCAGGGCTTTGCCTAAGCACCGCTACGATATGATCGAGATGGATTATGGTGGAGGGGGGCACCGCACACGGCTAAGAGATCAATGATCAATTGTTGTGTCTCCAAGGGGTGCCCCCTCCCCATATATAAAGGAGTGGAGGAGGGGGAGGGTCGTCCCTCTCTATGGCGCGCCCTAGGGGAGTCCTACTGCCATCGGGAGTAGGATTCCCCCTTTCCTAGTAGAACTAGGAGCCCTTCCAAGTAGTAGGAGTAGGAGAGAAGGAAAGGGAAAAGAGAAGAGAAGGAAGGAGGGGGCGCTGCCCCTCCCCCTAGTCCAATTCGGACTAAGCATTGGGAGGGGGGCGCAGCCTCTGCTCTCTCTTTCCCCTAAAGCCCAATAAGGCCCATATACTTCCCCGCGAATTCCCGTAACTCTCCAGTACTCTGAAAAATACCCGAATCACTCGGAACCTTTCCGATGTCCGAATATAGTCGTCCAATATATCGATCTTTACGTCTCGACCATTTCGAGACTCCTCGTCATGTCCCCGATCTCATCCGGGACTCCAAACTACCTTCAGTACATCAAAACACATAAACTCATAATACAAATTGTCACCAAACTTTAAGCGTGCAGACCCTACGGGTTCGAGAACTATGTAGACATGACCGAGACACGTCTCCGGTCAATAACCAATAGCGGAACCTGGATGCTCATATTGGTTCCTACATATTCTACGAAGATCTTTATCGGGCAAACCGCATAACAACATATGTTGTTCCATTTGTCATCGGTATGTTACTTGCCTAGTTCAATCTCGTTACCGGCAAGTCTCTTTACTCGTTCCGTAATACATCATCCCACAACTAACTCATTAGTTACAATGCTTGCAAGGCTTATAGTGATGTGTATTACCGAGTGGGCCCAGAGATACCTCTCCGTCGATTGGAGTGACAAATCCTAATCTCGAAATACGCCAACTCAACAAGTACATTCGGTGACACCTGTACAGCACCTTTATAATCACCCAGTTATGTTGTGACGTTTGGTAGCACACAAAGTGTTCCTCCGGTGAACGGGAGTTGCATAATCTCATAGTCATAGGAACATGTATAAGTCATGAAGAAAGCAATAGGAACATACTGAACGATCAAGTGCTAAGCTAACGAAATGGGTCAAGTCAATCACATCATTCTCCTAATGATGTGATCCCGTTAATCAAATGACAACTCATGTCTATGACTAGGAAACTTAACCATCTTTGATTAACGAGCTAGTCAAATAGAGGCATACTAGTGACACTATGTTTGTCTATGTATTCACACATGTATTACGTTTCCAGTTAATACAATTCTAGCATGAATAATAAACATTTATCATGAAATAAGGAAATAAATAATAACTTTATTATTGCCTCTAGGGCATATTTCCTTCAGTCTCCCACTTGCACTAGAGTCAATAATCTAGTTCTCATCGCCATGTGATTTAACACCAATAGTTCACATCACCATGTGATTAACACCCATAGTTCACATCGTCATGTGACTGTCGGTGTCAAAACCGGCGGATCTCGGGTAGGGGGTCCCGAACTATGCGTCTAGGCCGGATGGTAACAGGAGGCAGGGAACACGATGTTTTACCCAGGTTCGGGCCCTCTTGATGGAGGTAAAACCCTACGTTCTGCTTGATTAATATTGATGATGTGGGTAGTACAAGAGTAGATCTACCACGAGATCAGAGAGGCTAAACCCTAGAAGCTAGCCTATGGTATGATTGTATGTTGTAGTTGTTGTGTCCTACGGACTAAAACCCTCCGGTTTATATAGACACCGGAGAGGGTTAGGGTTACACAAGGTCGGTTACAAAGGAGGAGATATCCATATCCGTATTGCCTAGCTTGCCTTCCACGCCAAGTAGAGTCCCATCCGGACACGAGACGAAGTCTTCAATCTTGCATCTTCATAGTCCAACAGTCCGGCTAAAGGATATAATCTGGCTGTCCGGAGACCCCCTAATCCAGGACTCCCTCAGTAGCCCCTGAACCAGGCTTCAATGATGATGAGTCCAACGCGCAGTATTGTCTTCGGCATTGCAAGGTGGGTTCCTTCTTCGAATACACCACAGAAGAATTTGAATACAAGGATAGTGTCCGACCCTGCAAAATAAGTTCCACATACCACCGTAGAGTGAATAATATTTCCGCAAATCTAACTTGCTGACTTGTTTTGGCAAGACGACATTATGCCATGGCCCGGTGATTATTCGAACCATTTCCTTAAACCAGCCCCGCACATAACACGAGGCAGTTTTTTGACACGTCTTGTCAAAGCAGAGATCGTGTCCCCTTATTACGGGATTCCCATCAATACGGGCGTGGGTAACCCAATCACGCCATTGATTACGACGCTTGGGGGATGAGCAAGTTTTACCAAGCTAGTTGGGACGCTTAGTTTCATCCGCCCATATAAAGGGATAGGGATTCACCTTTTCATCCACGCCTTCTCACCGCTCATCCGTTTTCGCACACTCGAGCTCTAGCGCCCAAGTCCGCTCTTCCCACCTCAACCTTCTCCAACCATGTCCGGAGCGGGAGGCAGGTGGATGGTCTCCTCCGTCACGGATGGAGACATCAAGAAGCTGAGGAGAGCTGGATACCTGCCCGACGACATCGCGCACCGGCTCCCAGATGAGGGGCAGCTCATCCCCACCCCTAGGCCCCATGAGAGGGTAGTGTTCCTCACCCATTTCCTCCGCGGACTGGGACTCCCTCTCCACCCATTCGTCCGGGGGCTCATGTTTTATTACGGCATGGATTTCCACGATCTGGCCCCGAATTTCATCCTCAACATCTCGGCGTTTATCGTTGTGTGCGAGGCCTTCCTCCGCATCAAGCCGCACTTCGGTCTATGGTTGAAGACCTTCAATGTCAAGCCGAAGGTTGTGGGCGGCCGCCAGGCGGAGTGCGGAGGTGCCATGGTGGGCAAGATGCCCAACGTTACATGGCTCGAGGGCTCCTTTGTGGAAACCATAAAGGGGTGGCAATCGGGGTGGTTCTACATCACCGAGCCGCGTGACCCTGCATGGGCAGCGGCCCCCGAGTTCCGATCTGGCATCCCCATGCGGCTCACCTCATGGAAAGAGAAGGGCCTGTCCTGGGGTAGTTCGGGTGAGCTGATCGGACTCCAAACATGTATTGAAAACATGGTGAACAAGAAGCTCAAACTTGTCAACGTAGTCCAGGTCATGCTCCACCACCGGATCCTCCCGTGCCAACAACGGGACTTCATCTTGTGGGAGTTCGATCCGGCGCAACACCGAACTCTGAACAGGCTTTTCGACACAACTCACGAAGATGCCTGGAGGGTGCTGTTCAAAAGCGCCGAGGTCCCTCCTCCCATTACTGAGGATCGCGGATTCAGCGCAAAGCGCCAAGCCAGTGCGGTAAGCTGCTTTACCTTTCACAGGATACTTATCTTTTATAGATTGACTCTATGCGGGATCTAAACTCCCGTACTTTTGACAGGACTGGCAGGAGACGGCCGGACAGATCAACTGTCCGACTCCTTTGCCTGAAGGCCCAGCGGACGCTCTTCTGGCGAAGATGCTGACTCCGACTCCTTATACGGTGCCGGAGAAGACCAAGAAGGCCAAGGGAACCCGAAAGAGTTCCCGACGCCAGGCGTCGTCGGACTCATCGTCCGGTGACACTGCGGCGCACTCCTCCCCCGAAGACGAGGAAGAAGAAGAAGAAGATGGTCCCCCTCCAGCTGGGCAAGATAAGAAAAGGAAGGCCGCCCCAACTGGGGGGGGCGAAGGGTCCAAGAAGGGAAGGACTCTCCTTCCGGACAGTTCCACCGCCGCCGACGAAGGCGAAGACGAGTGGTTGCCCAGGGCCAAGCCCCTGGGGAGATCGTAAGTATTCGGATACCAGAGTAACTCATAGCATTCCTTTGTCGCACTGCTTTCCCTAACGCCGAACATAATTATGCAGGCCGCCACGAGCCAGTATCGATGTATCATCGGACGACTCCTTGGGCTTGTCGGACATGGATAGCGATCCAGTCCCGATCACCACCTCCCCTCATCCTGCTGATGACGCCGAGGTGCTGTCTCAAGAGGCACCGGGTCGAGGGGAGACAGTCCCGGAGGCGCCTCAAGGTGACCTTCCGGACTCCGGGAGCCGAGGGGATGGGGCCCCTGAGAGCTCCGAGTTCGGCCCTCAGCCGAACACCGCGTCGGAACCTCCAGTGGTTCCGGGCTCGGGCAGGCGGCCTCCTTCCAAGAGGGGCATGACGCCTGTGCCGGTGACCTCTGTCCATCCAGAGGCGCCAGACAATCTGCTGGAAGCGCTTCGCAGTGCTTCCATCGACGAGGAGCACCATACTATTATGAGTGCGGTGATCCAGAAGGTTCAGTCCGCCAAGAGCGGATTGAGTGAAGCCTGTGCCAGCCTTCTAACAGGCTTTGAGGTAAGTGTTTAAAATATAGGAAAATATTACCGCATAGACAGTAGCCCCTGATACTCTGTTCAGTGTTCACAAAGAAAAGCCGAACAGAGGATCAAACAATATCGCAGAGGTCTAATATGAGTATGTCAATATACGTATGCAGGCTTCGCTGCTGGCGTCCGCTGCACTGACTGCGGAGGTCGCCGTACTGAAGCAGGACCTCGAGGGGTCCAAGAAAGAGCTCGGCCTTGCCAAGAGGCAGCTCGAGGAGAACAAGGGTAAGTAATACCCTGTCTATAGATATGTATATATAAAGAAGACACGATTGCAAAATGACAGGATCATCGTATATTGGCCAAGGGCCACGACCGAGGTGGCGACCCTGAAGCAAGCGCTAACCAAGGCTGAAGATAAAGTGGCCAAGGAGTGCACCGAGCGGGAAAAGCAAGAGGCTCGTGTGGGCGAGGTACAGCAAGAGCTCCAGGCTTTCGTGACGAAGCACGAGGTGTTGGAGCTTGACTCGAAGACGCGAGAGTCTGAGCTTGCCGCGGCCCTCAAGAGCGCAAAGAGTGCGAAGGCCGAGGCCCAAAAGGCCCTCCAGGAGATCGACGCAATGAAGAAGATAGCGGCGGGTAAGGCATTCTGCAGATCAAGCATGTAAAAGTAAATTACTGATTGCTTACCCGAATTCGGAGCTCTCCAGGAGCATTCGTAGATTTGCCCCGCAGCGTGTCGGATGCCGCACAGTTTTACCAGGCCGAGGAGGGAAGCTCAACAGAGAAGCTGTTCTGGTCTTAGTATACTGGGACCGAACACCCAATGCCTCTGAGCGACCAACTAAAGCAGCTGGTCGAGCTGCACATGGCGGCCGGACAGGCCATGAAGGGCCTTATAGTCCGGCTGTGGCCTGGCGACGCCCTTCTGAATAGCTACTTCGGCCTGGTGAGGCGGCTTATGGATGCCTGCCCATGGCTGGAGGTCGTCAAGCGGTCCGTCTGCATCGAAGGTGCACGCCAGGCTTTTGCCCGTGTGAAGGTGCAGTGGGCCAAGCAAGATGCTGTGAAGCTAATCAAGGAAGGGCCACTGCAGGGCAAGGAGCATCGCACCCCCGAAATTTATTATGAGGGTGTCCTGAAGGGTGCCCGTCTTGTAGCGGACGAATGTTCAAAGGATGTAATATTTGAGTAAACTTGCTCGTGTGATCCTGTATGATGAAAACTGGTTTCATATGCGCTATGCAACGCTTGTGTGAATTTAAAATATTACCTTCTGTTTGGCTGTTTATCCAATCTGAGAGATGGCTAGTCCTCGGCTTCTGCCCCCATGCCACTAGTGCTGGGGTGTTCGGGATAAACCTGAGCACTCTTGTTCCCATGTTTGGGTCCTTCGAGGGAGGTGCTCAGCACAACGAACCAGGCAACCAGACTAATAATGCTTTATCACTCTCACTTAGCCATAGAATTCTATAATTTTAAATTTCAGCGAAGCCCCTGGTATTCGGAAGGCCGAATTTGGGGCGCGATACACGTCTTTAAGCCGGACAGGGCCGGCCCCTCGCCCTAAGCGGCATAAGTCTTTAGGGACTCGAAAATCTCGCCGAACAGCGACCAGTCTCTCGCCTTATCATGACAGTCAGTTTTAGCTTTCTCTACTGAGGTGCTCAGCCCGGCAGAACCGGGGCACAATCGCAGTAGTTCTCCTAGCTCTACCTTAGCCGATAGAGCGGAATGTAAGGTAGCAAAACATAGGAGCCGGGCAAACCCAACATTTGACCAAAGACATGATTCGGAGCTGATGCATATAATGCTATAAGTTCGGGGTGCCGCACTTGTGAAAGTGTTTGGACTTTTCACACCATATTGTGGGCTACGTAAGCCCCTGGTGTATTGGCCGTACCAAAGTGTACGGCTGCAAGGCGTCGTTAATGAACACACACACATATATATATAACAAGAATGCAATAATTGTCGTGATGTTATGCATTGTTTATTCAAAAAGGTGTGTTAAAGCAGAATGATACAGATAGTGCGATAAGCAAAGAGTGGGACTATGTCCCTTCCAAGGGCAAGCTGAGGAATAGTATTAAATTAAATATTTTGCTCGGTATTATAATCCACCTGGGAATTCCGTGGTGTGACGTAGCTTTCTGCCTGCTTGGTTGCTGCATCATGTGTTCGGCAATAGTGCTGCCGGACAGGGTTTCCAGAGATGAAGGTCCTGAAAAAAGAGAAAAATAACCAAACGGGAAGCCCCTTGTGTGGTTTAAGCCGCGTCTTGGGGCGTGCCGCAGTGTGCCCCCCTCCCCACCTGTGCCCATGGTATTTTTAATGCGTAATTATGTACGCGTGGCACAAGCTTCACCATTTGGTTGGGACTGGGGTGGGGGCCGCATTGCTACGCGAGCTCAGATCGCGCCAGGCGGTCTATTTGCCGATTGCTCCAAGCGCGCTTGAAGGTGTCCGGATCTTGAAACGCCGAACTGGTGGATTGCCTTGAGAGGCTGTTTTGCGCTTCTGCTGCGAGGGCCGCAGTGTGCTCCTCTGTTCGGAGAGAGCGCTCTGTGTTTCCATTGACTGTAATGACCCCGTGAGGTCCTGGCATCTGGAGCTTGAGGTATGCATAATGCGGTACCGCATTGAATCTTGCAAATGCGGTTCACCCAAGCAGTGCATGATAACCACTGCGGAACGGGACTATATCGAAGATTAACTCTTCGCTTCGGAAGTTATCCGGGGATCCGAAGACCACTTCCAGTGTGATTGAGCCTGTACAATGGGCCTCTACGCCTGGAATGACGCCCTTAAAGGTCGTTTTTGTGGGTTTGATCCTTGAGTGGTCTATACCCATTTTGCGCACTGTGTCCTCATAAAGCAGGTTCAGGCTGTTGCCGCCATCCATAAGGACTCGAGTGAGGTGAAATCCGTCAATGATTGGGTCCAAAACCAGTGCGGCGAATCCGCCATGACGGATACTAGTGGGATGGTCCCTGCGATCGAAAGTGATCGGATAGGAGGACCACGGGTTGAATTTTGGGGCGGCTGGCTCCAACGCATATACGTCCCTGAGCGCACGCTTCCTCTCCCTCTTGGGGATGTGGGTTGCGTATATCATGTTCACCGTCCGCACTTGTGGGGGAAACCTCTTCTGTCCTCTGGTGTGTGGCTGCCGGGGCTGCTCCTCATCATCGCTATGTGGCCCCTTGTCCTTGTTTTCGACAATTAACTTGCCGGCCTGCTTGAACACCCAACAATCCCTGTTGGTGTGATTGGCTAGCTTTTCTGGGGTGCCGTGTATTTGACTCGAGCGATTGAGTATACGGTCCAAGCTGGACGGTCCCGGCGTACTTTGTTTGAATGGCCTTTTCCGCTGACCGGGTTTAGAGCCTTTGAATCCGGCATTGACTGCCATATCCTCGTTATTATCGCTGTTAATGCGGCGCTTATGTTTGTTGCGACATGACCTGCTATTGCCGTCCTTGGTATCCGAAGTACCATGGTTCTTTGATATGTTATTACTAAAGGAAATATGCCCTAGAGGCAATAATAATGTTATTATTTTATTTCCTTATATCATGATAAATGTTTATTATTCATGCTAGAATTGTATTATCCGGAAACATAATACTTGTGTGAATACATAGACAAACCAAACGTCACTAGTATGCCTCTACTTGACTAGCTCGTTAATCAAAGATGGTTATGTTTCCTAACCATAGACATGTGTTGTCATTTGATTAATGGGATCACATCATTAGGAGAATGATATGATTGACATGACCCATTCCATTAGCTTAGCACCCGATCGTTTAGTATGTTGCTATTGCTTTCTTCATGACTTATACATGTTCCTATGACTATGAGATTATGCAACTCCCGTTTGCCGGAGGAACACTTTGTGTGCTACCAAACGTCACAACGTAACTGGGTGATTATAAAGGAGCTCTACAGGTGTCTCCAAAGGTACATGTTGGGTTGGCGTATTTCGAGATTAGGATTTGTCACTCCGATTGTCGGAGAGGTATCTCTGAGCCCTCTCGGTAATGCACATCACATAAGCCTTGCAAGCATTACAACTAATGAGTTAGTTGCAAGATGATGTTACGAAACGAGTAAAGAGACTTGCCGGTAACGAGATTGAACTAGGTATTGAGATACCGACGATCGAATCTCGGGCAAGTAACATACCGATGACAAAGGGAACAACGTATGTTGTTATGCGGTCTGACCGATAAAGATCTTCGTAGAATATGTGGGAGCCAATATGAGCATCCAGGTTCCGCTATTGGTTATTGATCGGAGACATGTCTCGGTCATGTCTACATTGTTCTGGAACCCGTAGGGTCCGTACGCTTGAGGTTTTGATGACAGTTATATTATGAGTTTATGCATTTTGATGTACCGAAGTTTGTTCGGAGTCCCGGATGTGATCACGGACATGACGAGGAGTCTCGAAATGGTCGAGACATAAAGATTGATATATTGGAAGCATATATTTGGATATCGGAAGTGTTCCGAGTGAAATCGGGATTTTACCGGAGTACCGGGAGGTTACCGGAACCCCCCGGGAGGTATATGGGCCTTAGTGGGCTTTAGTGGAAGAGAGGAGAGGTGGCCAGGGCTGGGCCGCGCGCCCCTTCCCCCCTAGTCCGAATAGGACAAGGAGAGGGGGGCGGCGCCGCCCCCTTCCTTCTCTCTCTCCTCTTTCCCCCTCCCGAATCCTACTCCAACTAGGAAAGGGGGGGAATCCTACTCCCGATGGGAGTAGGACTCCTCCTGGCATGCCCTCCTCCTGGCCGGCCGCACCTCCCCCTGCTCCTTTATATACGGGGGCAGGGGGCACCCCTACACACACAAGTTGATCCACGTGATCATATTCTTAGCCGTGTGCGGTGCCCCCTTCAACCATAATCCTCGATAATATTGTAGCGGTGCTTAGGCGAAGCCCTGCGACGGTAGTACATCAAGATCGTCACCACGCCGTCGTGCTTACGGAACTCTTCCCCGACACTTTGCTGTATCAGAGTCCGGGGATCGTCATCGAGCTGAACGTGTGCTAGAACTCGGAGGTGCCGTAGTTTCGGTGCTTGATCGGTCGGGCCGTGAAGACGTACGACTACATCAACCACGTTGTGCTAACGCTTCCGCTGTCGATCTACAAGGGTACGTAGATCACACTCTCCCCTCTCGTTGCTATGCGTCACCATGATCTTGCGTGTGCGTAGGAATTTTTTTGAAATTACTATGTTCCCCAAGAGTTACTACGAGCCAGCTAGCTGTCTTCTCCCGCACAAAAGCGGGTCATGAGTGCCGTGAGGGCTGCCATAGATTTCGGCTTTTCCTGACCAAGGTGCTGGGCTAGCCATTCGTCGCGGATGTTGTGTTTGAAAGCCGCTAGGGCCTCTGCATCCGGACAGTCGACAATTTGATTTTTCTTTGTTAGGAACCGAGTCCAGAATTGCCTGGCCTATTCTTCTGGCTACTGAATTATGTGGCTCAAGTCATCGGCATCTGGTGGCTGCACATAAGTGCCCTGAAAGTTGTCGAGGAATGCGGCTTCCAAATCTTCCCAACAGCTGATGGACTCGGCTAGCAAGCTGTTAAGCCAATGTCGCGCTGGTCCCTTGAGCTTTAGTGGGAGGTATTTGATGGCGTGTAAGTCGTCACCGCGGGCTATGTGGATGTGGAGGAGGAAATCCTCGATCCATACTGCGGGATATTTAGTGGGAGGTATATGATTCAAAATTTGCAGGTTTGAAACCTTCTGGGATTTGATGATCCATTACTTCGTCTGTGAAGCATAAGGGGTGTGCGGAGCCTCTGTATTGGCCTATATCCCGACACAGCTCGAATGGGTCTTGCCTGCTGTGTTCGGCCCGGCCGGATTTGCTTTTGCTGTATCGGGCATGACGTTTATCGTCTCACAGAGTGGCACGCCCTCGTGATCCATAGATCGATCTTGCATGCTTTGCTTTGTCCTCCAATATGTCTCATAGGTCTGGCGTATCTCCCCATGCCTTTTTATTTGAATGGCGTTGGGGTGGAGGCTGAGTTTTTGGCTAGAATTCCTCTCTATCGCGGCTACGAGGTGGCCAATCAGCCGTATCATATGCTTCTTCCTCCAGTCGAGGTAGCAACCTGCACTTTGGGTAACTCTTGGAGGTCGCTCGAGTTTATATTCCTCGGCCGCGAGGAATTCAGTCCATCTGTCAGCTAGCAGATCCTGATCAGCTTGAAGCTGCTGCTGCTTTTTCTTAAGGCTATTTGCAGTGGCTATAAGCCGGCGTTTGAAGCGCTCTTGTTCGACGGGATCCTCTGGCACAACGAATTCGTCGTCGCCGAGGCTTGCCTCGTCTTTGGAGGGGGGCATGTAATTATCATCCTCCTCTTCCCCATCTTCCGCTCTCTCAGGAGGGCTGGCTCCTCCATTCTCCTGCTCTAAATCTTGCTGGAGGGGATTGTTGTTGTCTTCAGCACTATCCGGAGTATTGTTATCTCCTGTGCTGGTACCACCACTTTTGCTTTGGCGGGACTTAGAGCGGTGCCGCTGACGTTGGCGCTTGGGTTTCTTCTTGGAGGGGTCATCCTCCGCTATCTCGTCGCCATTGCCTTCTTTGGGTGTATCCACCATGTATATACCGTATGATGAGGTGGCTGTCCAGTGCCCTGTGGGCGGTGGTTCCTCTTCGCCTCCTGCATCATCGTCCATACCGTCAATGTCTTCAGAGTCGAAGTCGAGCATGTTGGTTAAGTCATCGACAGTGGCTACTAAGTGGGTGGTGGGTGGGCCTCGAATTTCTTCGTCGTCCACATCCCAGTCCTGTCGGACATAGTTCGGCCAAGATCCTCCTGACAAGGAGAGAGACCTTAATGAGTTCAGTATGTCGCCAAAGGGCGAGTGCTGAAAAATATCCGCGGAGATAAACTCCCTGATCGGCACCCAATCGGATTCGATAGGAACGGATGCAGGGGGTTCGGAGTCCGTGGCCGGAGAAGGATCCGACAGTTTAACAGCACGACTCTCGTGCAAGGTAAGGTCGATGTTTGGCTCGATTGCCGCTGAGGGTAAGGCCTCCGTGGCGGGGTCCATCCACCCGTCCATGGAAGGCGCACCTAGCTTCGAATTGAGGGTCGGAGCGGCTGCCTGTGCGATCTCTTGAACATTATCCGATGGTAGCGCTAAGCCGTACTCATTGTGACCACGTGACGCACAAGGCGGAGGCTCGAATCCGTCGAAGATCAAGTCTCCACGGATATCGGCCATGTAGTTTAAGCTTCCAAACCTGACCTGGTGGCCAGGGGCGTAACTTTCAATCTGCTCCAGATGGCCAAGCAAATTGGCCCGCAGTGCAAAGCCGCCGAATACGAAGATCTATCCAGGGAGAAAAGTCTCACCCTAGACTGCATCGCCATCGATGATAGTAGGAGCCATCAAGCCTAACGGCGACGACACAGAGGAACTCTCAATGAAAGCACCAATGTCGGTGTCAAAACCGGCGGATCTCGGGTAGGGGGTCCCGAACTGTGTGTCTAGGCCGGATGGTAACAGGAGGTAGGGAACACGATGTTTTACCCAGGTTCGGGCCCTCTTGATGGAGGTAAAACCCTACG
Organism: Triticum aestivum; assembly: GCF_018294505.1. NCBI lineage: Eukaryota > Viridiplantae > Streptophyta > Magnoliopsida > Poales > Poaceae > Triticum > Triticum aestivum. Next base: position 8,952,736 of record NC_057809.1, on the reverse strand, counting down.
TCCTGCTTGATTAATATTGATGACATGAGTAGTACAAGAGTAGATCTACCACGAGATCAGAGAGGCTAAACCCTAGAAGCTAGCCTATGGTATGATTGTATGTTGTAGTTGTTGTGTCCTACGGACTAAAACCCTCCAGTTTATATAGACACCAGAGAGGGTTAGGGTTACACAAGATCGGTTACAAAGGAGGAGATATCCATATCCGTATTGCCTAGCTTGCCTTCCACGCCAAGTAGAGTCCCATCCGGACACGAGACGAAGTCTTCAATCTTGCATCTTCATAGTCCAACAGTCCAGCTAAAGGATAACCGGCTGTCCGGAGACCCCCTAATCCAGGACTCCCTCGGTGACCAACACCCAAAGGTTTTACTAGAGTCAATATTCTAGTTCACATCACTATATGATTAACACCCAAAGAGTACTAAGGTGTGATCATGTTTTGCTTGTGAGAGAAGTTTAGTCTACGGGTCTGCCACATTCAGATTCGTATGTATTTTGCAAATTTCTATGTCAACAATGCTCTACACGGAGCTACTCTAGCTAATTGCTCTCACTTTCAAAATGTATCCAGATTGAGACTTAGAGTCATCTGCATCAGTTTCGAAATTTTCATCGACGTAACCCTTTACGACAAACCTTTTGTCACCTCCATAATCGAGAAACATATCCTTATTCCACTAAGGATAATTTTGACCGTTGTCCAGTGATCTACTCCTAGATCACTATTGTACTCCCTTGCTAAACTCAGTGTAGGGTATACAATAGATCTGGTACATAGCATGGCATACTTTATAGAAACTATGGCTGAGGCATATGGAATGACTTTCATTCTCTTTCTATCTTCTACCGTGGTCGGGCTTTGAGTCTTACTCAATTTCACACATTGGAACACAGGTAAGAACTCTTTCTTTGACTGTTCCATTTTGAACTACTTCAAAATCTTGTCAAGGTGTGTACTCATTGAAAAAACTTATCAAGTGTTGTCGGTGTCAAAACCGGCGGATCTCGGGTAGGGGGTCCCGAACTATGTGTCTAGGCCAGATGGTAACAGGAGGCAGGGAATACTTTGTTTTACCCAGGTTCGGGCCCTCTCGATGGAGGTAATACCCTACTCCTGCTTGATTAATATTGATGATATGGGTAGTGCAAGAGTAGATCTACCACGAGATCAAGGAGGCTAAACCCTAGAAGCTAGCCTATGGTATGATTGTTGTGTATGGAGTTGATCGCCTACGGACTACAACCCTCCAGTTTATATAGACACCGGATAGGGTTAGGGTTACATAAAGTCGGTTACAATGGTAGGAGATCTTGAATATCCGCATCGCCAAGCTTGCCTTCCACGCCAAGGAAAGTCCCATCTGGACACGGGACGAAGTCTTCAATCTTGTATCTTCATAGTCCAGGAGTCCGGCTGAAGGTATAGTCCGGCTACCCGAACACCCCCTAATCCAGGACTCCCTCAGTAGCCCCTGAACCAGGCTTCAATGACGACGAGTCCGGCGCGCAAATTGTCTTCGGCATTGCAAGGCGGGTTCCTCCCCCAAGTCCTTCATAGAAGATTGTAAACACCAAGAGTAGTGTCCGGCTCTGCAAAATAAGTTTCCACATATTGCCATAGAGAGAATAATATTGACACAAATCAAATCTGCTGACGTATTCCGCAGTGCGTCATCACACTACGGCCAAGTCCTTTACTCGAATCGTTTTTACTTTTCCACCTCAGCATGTTTTGCGAGGCGGTTTCCTTGGCACGTCTTGTCAAAGCAGAGATCGTGTACCCCCTTTACGGGATTCTCATCAATACGGACGTGGGTAACCCAACCGCGCCATTTATCACGGCGCTTGGGAGGCAAGCGAGTTTTACTAGGCTGGTGGGGACGCACAACCGCATCCGCCCATATAAGGGGATAAGGATCCACCTTTTTACCTACGCCTTCTTCCTCCTTTGCCTATCCATCTCCTGCGCACTCGAGCTCCAGCGCCCAAGCCCGCACTTCCCACCTCAACCTTCTCCAGCAATGTCTGGAGCGGGAGGCAAGTGGATGGTCTCCTCCGTCACAGAGGGCCATGTCAAAAAGCTAAGGAAGGCCGGATACTTGTCCAAAGACATCGCGCACCGGCTTCCCGAGGAGGGGTAGCTTCTCCCCACCCCAAGGCCCCATGAGAGGGTAGTATTTCTTCCCCACTTCCTCCGCGGACTGGGTTTTCCACTCCACCCATTTGTCCGGGGGCTCATGTTTTACTATGGCCTGGATTTCCACGATCTGGCCCCGAACTTCGTCCTCAACATCTCGACGTTTATTGTCGTGTGCGAGGCTTTCCTCCGCATCCGCCCCCATTTCGGCCTCTGGCTCAAGACCTTCAATGTCAAGCCCAAGGTGGTGCGCGGCAGCCAGGTAGAATGCGGAGGCGCCATGGCGGGCAAGATGGCCAACGTCCTATGGCTCGAGGGCTCCTTCGTGGAGACCCTGAAGGGGTGGCAATCGTGGTGGTTTTACATCACCGAGCCACGCGATCCGAAATGGACCGCAGCCCCCGAGTTCCGATCCGGACCCCCCACGCGGCTTATGTCCTGGAAAGAGACGGGCCTGTCGTGGGGCGACGAAAAAGAGCTAACCGGACTGCAGACATGCATCCAGTCCCTGGTGAGCAAGCCGATCAAGCTCGTCAATGTAGTCCAGGTTATGCTCGTCCGCTGGATCCTCCCGTGTCAACAACGGGACTTTAATCTGTGGGAGTTCTACCCGGCGTAGCACCGAACCCTTAACAGGCTCTTCGACACGACGTATGAAGACGTCTGGAGGGTGCTAACCAAAGGCACCGAGGCTCCCACATCCGCTTCCGAGGACCGCGGATACAGCTCGCAGCGTCACGCTAGCGAGGTAAGCTATTTTCATCCTTTACACGATGTTAAGTTTTTTCATAGTTTGACTCTATGCGGGATCTAAACTCCCTTACCTTTGACAGGCTTGGCGGGCGAAGTCCGGATCGATTAACTGTCCGGCTCCCTTGCCCGAAGACCCAGCCCCCGCTCTACTAGCGAAGCTGCTGGTTCCGGCACCTTATGTGGTGCCGGAGAAGAAGGCCAAGAAGAAGAAGGCCACGGGGACTCGAAAGAGTTCCCGGCATATGGTGGTGTCGGACTCGTCGTCTGACGAGTCCGAGACGCCCTCCTCCCATGAAAACGAGGAGGAGGAAGAAGAAAACTCTCCCCCCAGCGGAGGGAGGAGAGAAGAGAAAGGCCGCCCCAACGGGGAAGGCCGAGGGGTCTAGGAAAAGGAAGACTCCTCCACCAGACTACGCCCCCAACGCCGAAGAGGGCAAAGAGGAGTGGCCAACCAGGGCCAAGCGTCCGGCGAAATCCTAAGTTCGGATATCAGAATAACTCATGATGTTCCTTTGTTGCACAGCTTTCCCTAATGTCGAGTGTAATTATGCAGTCCACCCCGGGCCGAATTCAACGAGTCGTCAAGCGGCTCCCTGGATTCATCGGACGTGAACTCAGTTCCGCCCGCTGTCTCCCCCCGCACTGCGGACGACGCCGTAGTGGCGTCGCGGCCAGCTCCGGGGCAGGAGGAGGTGGTCCTGGAGGAGCCGCAAGGCAACCTCCCGGACTCCAGGAGTAGAGGGGACAAGACCCCCCAGGGCTCCAAGTCCGGCTTTGTGCCGGACACCGCATCGGAATCTTCAACAGTTCCGGACCGCGGTAGGCGAACTCCTTCCAAGAGGAGCAAGCCTTCTGAGCCGGCGGCCTCCGTCCAACCGGAGGTGCCAGACAATCTGCTTGAGGTGCTTGACGGCGCCTCCATCGACGAAGGAGCACCGTGCTATTATGAGTACGGTGATCCAGAAGGTTCAGTCCGCCAAGAGCGGACTGACTAAAGCTTGCGCTAGCCTTCTAACAGGCTTCGAGGTAAGTAAAAATATATAAAAATAGTACCACATAGACAGTAGCCCCTGATGCTCTGTTTGGTGTTCGGAAAGAAAAGCCGAATAGAGGATCTAGTAAATTTCGCAGGAGTCTAACAATAAAGAGTCAATATGTGTGTGCAGGCTTCGCTGCTATCCACCGCCGCACTAACTGCGGAGGTGGGTGTCCTGAAACAGGACCTCAAGCGGACCGAGCAAGAGCTCGGCCTTGCCAAGCGGCAGCTCGAGGAGAAAGAAGGTAAGAAATACCTTACAGAAAAAGTGCCTATAGAGAGGCTTGATTGCAAAAAATAACAGGATTGCACTGCTTATTATAGGGGCCACGAATGAGGTGGCGACCCTCAAGCAGGCGCTGTCCGAGGCCGAAAAGAAAACGGCCACGGAGCGCACCGAGCGAGAGAAACTTGGGGCTCAGGTCGGGGAGGTGCGGCAAGAGCTTCAGGCTCTCATGAAAAAACATGAGAGTTTGGAGCTTGAGTCAAAGACCCAAGTGTCGGAGCTCGCGGCGGCCCTTGAGACTGCCAAGTCTGCCAAGGCCGAAGCCCAAAAGGCCCTCCAAGAGTTGGAGGATATGAAGAAGATAGCAGCGGGTAAGGCATTCTTTATGCAAAGCAGTAATATAAAAGTAAACTACCTGTTACTTACCCAAATCCGGAGTTATCCAGGGGCATTTGCCGATCTTCCCCGTAGCGTATCCGCCGCCGCCGCATTCTACCGAGCTGAAGAGGGCAGCTCGACGGAGAAGGTGTTCTGGTCTCAGTATGCCGAGGCCGGATACCCTGTGCCCTTGAGCGACCAGCTGAAACAGCTGGTCGAGCTCCACAAGGCGGCCGAACAGGCCATGAAGGCTTCATAGTTCGGCTGTGGCCCGGAGAGGCCCTGCCTGGGAGCTACTTCGGGCTGGTGCGGCGGCTGGTGGAGGCCTGTCCAAGGCTCGAGGTCATCAAGCGCTCCGTCTGCATCGAAGGTGCCCGTAGGGCCCTTGCCCGTGCAAAGGTGCACTGGGGTAAGCTGGACGGTGAAAAGCTTGTGAGGGACGGGCCGCCGCCGGGGAAGGAGCATCGCAAGCCCGAGAACTATTACAAGGATGTTCTTGCAGGTGCCCGCCTTGTGGCGGATGAATGTACCAAGGATGTAATTTTTGAATAAACTCGCTCGTTTTTATCCTGTGCGCTGAAAACTTGTTCATAGGCGCTAAGCAATGCTTATTGAATTTAAAATATTATTTTCTGTGCGGCCGTTTATCAAAAATTGAGAGATGGCCAGTCGTCGGCTTCTGCCCCCATGCCACTAGTGCTGGGGTGTTCGGTGATAAACCTGAGCGCTCTTTTTCCCATGGTTGGGTCCTTCGAGGGAGGCGCTCAGCACGACGAACCAGGCAATCGGACTATAATGCTTGAACACTCTCACTTAGCCATAGAACTTTATAATTTTAAATTTCGGCGAAGCCCCTAGTTCGGAAGACCGAGTTCGGGGCGCTATCCACGCCTTGGCCGGACAAATCCGGCTCCTCGCTCGAAGCGGCATAAGTCTTTAGGGACTCGAAAAACCTCTCGAACAGCGACCGGTCTCTCGCCTCATCATGACAGTCAGTTTTAGCTTTCTCCACTGAGGTGCTTAACCCAGCTCAACCGGGGCACAATCGCAGTGGTTCTCCTAGTGCTACCTTAGCCGATATAGCGGAACGTAAGGCACCAAAACATAGGAGCCGGGCAAACCCAACTATTGACCCAAATCATGATTCGGAGCCGATGCATATAGTGCTATAAGTTCGGGGTGCCGCACTTGTGAAAGTGTACGGACTTCTCACACCATATTAAAGGGTACTGAAGCCCCTGGCGTACTTGCCGTACCACAGTGTACGGGTGCAACATGTCATTAATGAACATATATAAAAGAGAGTAATGCAGAAAATAGACAAAAGCTATGCATTGTTTATAGAGAGGCTACTTATCAAAGCCGAACGATACAAATAGTGCGGTAAGCAAAAGATATTGGACTATTCAGTATGTCCTGACCAGGGGCAGGCCGCGGAATTGTATTTAAAACAGGTATACCGCTCGTAACAGAGACCACCTGGGAGTTCCATAATGCTGCATGATTTGTCTGCCTCCCTGGATCTTGCATCGTTTGTGCGGCAGTCGAATTGCCGAACAGGTCGTCCGAAGTATGGAGTCCTGAAAGTAAGAAAAAATTAAAAAAAAGTAAAAAAATAATCCGGCAGCCCCTAGTACGTTTAAGCCGTATTTTGGTCGTGCCGTTATTGTGCCCCTTCCCCTGTGCCCATGGTATTTCAAGGGCGTAGTTATGTACGTGAGGTACTGGTTTCGCTATGTCGCGAAAGCTGGGGTTGGGGCCGCATTGCTACACTTGCTCAGAGTGTGCCAGGCGGCCCTACTGTGGGTTACTCCGGGCACGCTTGGCAGTGTCTGGCTTTTTAATGGCCGGACTGGAGAATTGCCTAAGAGGGCTACTTTGTACCTCCGCTGTGAGAGCCGCCGTATGCTCCTCCGTACGGAGGGAGCGTTCGGTGTTTTCGTTGACCGTAATTACTCCTCGAGGGCCTGGCATCTTGAGCTTGAGATATGCGTAGTGCGGCACCGCATTGAATTTTGCGAATGCGGTTCGTCCGAGCAGGGCGTGATAGCCACTGCGAAACGGGACTATATCGAAGATTAACTCTTTGCTTCGGAAATTGTCCGGGGATCCGAATTTATAGCCTTTGAATCCGGCATTGACTGCCGTGTCTTCATTGCTGTCGCTGTTAACGCGGCGTTTTCGCTTATTCCGACGTGTCCTACCACTTTTGTCCTTGGTATCCGAATTACCAGGGTTCTTCGATAAGTTGTTACTGCGAGCGAGCCAACTGTCTTCTCCCGCACAAAAGCGGGTCATGAGTGTCGTGAGGGCTGCCATGGATTTCGGCTTTTCCTGTCCCGGGTGCCAGGCAAGCCACTCGTCGCAGATGTTATGCTTGAAGGCTGCTAGGGCCTCTGTGTCCGGACAGTCGACTATCTGGTTTTTCTTTGTTAGGAACCATGTCCAGAATTGTCTGGTCGATTCTTCTGGCTGCTGAATTATGTGGCTTAAGTCGTCAGCATCCGGCGGTCGCACGTAAGTGCCCTGGAAGTTGTCAAGGAATGCGACTTCCAGGTCCTCCCAGGAACCGATTGAGTCTGCTGGCAGGCTGTTAAGCCAATACCGGGCCAGTCCTTTAAGTTTGAGCGGGAGGTATTTGATGGCATGTAGATCATCGCCGCGTGCCATGTGGATGTGAAGGAGATAATCCTCGAACCATACCGCCGGGTCTGTTGTGCCATCGTATGATTCGATGTTTATGGGTTTGAAACCCTCTGGGATTTTATGATCCATTACTTCATTCGTGAAGCATAGCGGGTGTGCGGTGCCTCTATACTGGGCTATATCACGACGTAGCTCGGAAGCGCTATGTCTGTTGTGTTCGGCCCGACCGGATTTGTTGTATCCGGAGTGAAGATCATTGTCACATGCAGTAGGGCGCATGCGCGATCCGTAGATCGATCTTGTTTGTCTTGCCTTATCTTCCAGTATGTCTCACAGGTCGGGCGCATTTTCCCGTGCCTTAGTTGAGCGCCGTCGGGGCATGGCTTGGGTGGAGGGCCGAGAGGCCTCTCTGTCGCGGCCGCGAGGTGGCCGGTCTGCCATGTCATGCGCTGGTGATGTAGGTGCTTCCTCCTCTGATCGGGGTAGCGGCCTGCGCTTCGGGTAACTCTTGGAGGGGCGTTCAAGTTCATACTCTTCGGCCGTAAGGACTTCAGTCCATCTGTCAGCTAGCAAATCTTGGGCAGCTTTAAGCTGCTGCTGCTTTTTCTTGAGGCTGCTTGCCGTGGCTAAAAGCCTGCGTTTAAAACGCTCTTGTTCGGCGGGGTCTGATGGTATGACGAATTCGTCGTTATCGAGGCTTGCCTCGTCTTCGGAGGGAGGCGTATAGTTATCATCCTCGACCTCTCGGTCTGCCGCTCTCTCATGAGGGCTGGCTTCTCCATCTTCCTGTGCCGAATCTTGCTGAGGTGGGTGTTCTTCGGCGTTATCCGGGGTAGTATTATCTCCCGTGCCGGAATCACCGTTTTTGCTTTGGCGGGATTTAGAGGGGCGCCGCTGACGCCGGCGCTTCGGCTGTTTCTTGGGGGCGTCATCCCCCACTGTTCCATCGCCATCTCCATCTTTTGGAGTATCCAGCATATATATGTCATATGACGAGGTGGCCTTCCAGCGCCCTACAGGTGCTGGTTCCTGTTCGTCTCCTACATCGTCGTCCATGCCGTCGATGTCTTTGGAGCTGAAGTCAAGCATGTCGGTTAGATCATCGACAGTGGCTACAAAGTGGGTGGTGGGTGGGCTTTGAATTTCCTTATCGTCCGTATCCCACCCTCGCTGACCGTAGTCCGGCCAGGGCTCTCCTGATAAAGAGAGAGACTTAAGAGAGTTCAGGATGTCGCCAAAAGGCGAATGCTGAAAGGTGTCTGTGGCGGTGAACTCCATTATCGGCGCCCAATCGGATTCGATTGGCAGGGCGCGGGGGGTTCGGAGTCCGGGGAGGAGTCCGGATCCTCGGAGTCACGGGCCATGCGGAGTGCAGGGCTGGAGTTCGGCTCGATAGCCTCTGAGATCGCAGCCCCTGAGGCAGCGTCTAACCGCTGATCCTCGATCGGCGCAGTATTCTCCGAATCAATGGTCGAAACCGATGCGTATGCGGCCTCCAAGGCGCTGTTCGGCGGCAGAGCTATATCATGCCCATCGAGACAGTGTGGCACGCTTGGCTGTGGCTCGAATCCGTCGAAGATCAAGTCCCCGTGGATGTCAGACATGTAGTTTAGGCTTCCAAACCTGACCTGATGGCCAGGGGCGTAGCTTTCGATCTTCTCCAGGTGGCCGAGTGAATTGGCCCGTAGAGCGAAGCCGCCGAAGACGAAGATCTGTCCGGGGAGAAAAGTTTCACCCTGGACCGTATCGTCGTTGATGATCGAAGGAGCCATCGGGCCTAAAGGCTACGACACAGAGGAACTCTCAATGAAAGCACCAATGTCGGTGTCAAAACCGGCGGATCTCGGGTAGGGGGTCCCGAACTGTGCGTCTAGGCCGGATGGTAACAGGAGGCAGGGAACGCTTTGTTTTACCCAGGTTCGGGCCCTCTCGATGGAGGTAATACCCTACTCCTGCTTGATTAATATTGATGATATGGGTAGTACAAGAGTAGATCTACCACGAGATCAAGGAGGCTAAACCCTAGAAGCTAGCCTATGGTAATGATTGTTGTGTATGGAGTTGATCGCCTACGGACTACAACCCTCCGGTTTATATAGACACTGGATAGGGTTAGGGTTACATAAAGTCGGTTACAATGGTAGGAGATCTTGAATATCCGCATCCCCAAGCTTGCCTTCCACGCCAAGGAAAGTCCCATCCGGACACGGGACGAAGTCTTCAATCTTGTATCTTCATAGTCCAGGAGTCCGGCTGAAGGTATAGTCCGGCTACCCGAACACCCCCTAATCCAGGACTCCCTCAAGCGTCTTGGTCTATCTCTATAGATCTTGATGCTCAATAAGTAAGTAGCTTCACCGAGGTCTTTATTTGAAAAACTCCTTTCAAATACTCCTTTATGCTTTCCAGAAAATTCTATATTTTCCGATCAACAATATGTCATTCACTATATTTATCAGAAATGTTGTAGTGCTACCACTCACTTTCTTGTAAATACATGCTTCACCATAAGTCTGTATAAAACTATATGCTTTGATTGTCAGTGTCAAAACCGGTGGATCTCGGATAGGGGGTCCCGAACTGTGCATCTAAGGCGGATGGTAATAGGAGGCAGGGGACATGATGTTTACCCAGGTTCGGGCCCTCTTGATGGAGGTAATACCCTACGTCCTGCTTGATTGTTCTTGATGATATGAGTAGTACAAGAGTTGATCTACCACCAGATCAAAGAGGCTAAACCCTAGAAGCTAGCCTATGGTATGATTGTCTGTCGTCCTACGGACTAAAACCCTCCGGTTTATATAGACACCGGAGGGAGCTAGGGTTACACAAGGTCGGTTACAAAGGAGGAGATATACATATCCGTATTGCCTAGCTTGCCTTCCACGCCAAGTAGAGGCCCATCCGGACACGAGACGAAGTCTTCAATTTTGTATCTTCATAGTCCAACAGTCCGGCCAAAGGATATAGTCCGGCTCTCCGGAGACCCCCTAATCTAGGACTCCCTCAGTAGCCCCTGAACCAGGCTTCAATGACGAAGAGTCCGACGCGTAGTGTTGTCTTCGGCATTGCAAGGCGGGTTCCTCCTCCGAATACACCATTGAAGAGTTTGAATACAAGGATAGTGTCCGACCCTGCAAAATAAGTTCCACATACCACTGTAGAGAGAATAATATTTCCACAAATCTAATCTGTTGACATGTTTTGGCAGCTTGACATCATGCCATGGCCCGGTTATTATTCGAACCGCTTTTCTCAACCAGCTCTGCACATATCGCAAGGCGGTTTTCTTGACACGTCTTGTCAAAGCAGAGATCGCGTTCCCCTTATCATGGGATTCTCATCAATACGGACGTGGGTAACTCAACCGCGCCATCAATTACGGCGCCTGGGGAATAAGCGGTTTTGCCAGGCAAGTGGGGAGACACATCGCCTCTTCCGCCCTTATAAAGGGACAACGATTTGCTTTTTTTCACCCACGCCTTCTTCCTCCTCGCTTACCGGCCCATTCCTGCACACTCGAGCTCTAGCGCCCAAGCTCACGTTCTTCTTCTCAAACCACTCCAAGCATGTCTGGAGTAGGAGGCAAGTGGATGGTCTCCTCCTTCACGGAGGAGAACATCAAAGAGTTACAGGAAGCCGGATACCTGGCTGCGGATATCGCGCACCGGCTTCCCAATGCGGGGCAGATCGTACCAACGCCCAAACCCCATGAGAGTGTAGTTTTTCTTACCCATTTTGTCCGCGGACTGGGATTTCCTCTCCACCCGTTCGTCCACGGTCTCATGTTCTACTATGGGATGGATTTTCATGATCTGCCCCCCAACTTCATCCTCAACATCTCGGCGTTTATCATCGTGGCGAGGCCTTCCTCCGCATCAGGCCCCACTTCGGTGTATTGCTGAAAACCTGCAATGTTAAACCGAAGGTAGTGGGTGACCAGCAAGCAGAGTGCGGAGGCGCCATGGTGGGCAAGATGCCTAATGTCACCTGGCTCGAGGGCACCTATGTGGATACCATAAAGGGGTGGCAATCGGGGTGGTTCTACATCACCGAGCCGCGCGACTCCAACTGGGTGGCGGCCCCCAAATTTCGATCCGGAATCCCCACACGGCTCACCTCCAGGAAAAAGAAGGGCCTGTCCTGGGGCTCTTTGGTAGAGTTGACTGGACTCCAGACCTGCATCCAGAACATGACGAGCAGAAAAATCAAGCTTGTCAATGTGGTCCAGGTTATGCTCTTCCGCCGGATCCTTCCGTGCCAAAGACGGGCATTCAATTTGTGGGAGTTCGACTCGGCCAAGCACTAGACACTGCGAGAGCTCTATGACACGACGCATGAGGACGTCTAGAGGGTGCTGTTCAAGAGCGCCGAGATGCCTCCCTCCCTCACCGAGGACCGCGGACTCAGCGCAAAGCGTCGCACCAATCCGGTAGGCTTTTATATCTGTCAGGGTATTTATTTTTGTAACACCCCGGATGTAACTTTCCCAATTTGTACTCCAACTCTTGCCGTTTCGGCGTTAAGTTATTTTATTTTCTCGGGTTCGGGTCTTTGTCTCCATGCATTATTATCTTTGTCATGCATCTCATATCATGTCATCATGTGCATTGCATTTGCATATGTGTTCATCTCATGCATTCGAGCATTTTCCCCGTTGTCCATTTTGCATTCCGGCGCTTCGTTCTCCTCCGGTGGTCATTTCTAACTTTCTTTCGTGTGTGGGGTTTAAACATTTCCGGATTGGACCGAGACTTTCCAAGCGGCCTTGGTTTACTACCGGTAGACCGCCTGTCAAGTTCCGTATCATTTGGACTTCGTTTGATACTCCAACGGTTAACCGAGGGACCGAAAAGGCCTCGTGTGTGTTGCAGCCCAACACCCCTCCAATTTGGGCCAAAACCCACCTAAGCCTTCTCCATCACCTAGATCGTTCGATCACGATCGCGTGGCCGAAAACCGCACCTCATTGGGACTCTCCTAGCTCCCTCTATGCCTATAAATAGACCTCTCCCCGAAAATCCGGATCCCCCCTCGTCAAAACCCTAGATCCAACCCTCCACGCCGCGCCGGAAAAAAACCTGCCGACGGACATTGTCTGACCGTCTCCGCCGTCGCCACGTGTCACCTTCGCGTTCGTCCCCCGCCGCCACCACTCCCGCCGGCCCGCCAGGCCCGGGACGGGCCCTCCTCCGCCGCCTGGGCCAAGCCGCCCCGCCGCCAGCCTCCCTCCGCGCCGCCCGGCCGGAGCGCCTCGCCCGCCGCTGCCGCCTCACCTCACCCGCCGCCGCCGCCTCGCCGCACCGCGCCGCGCCGCCCCGCCGCCGCCGCCGTCCGGCCCGGATCCGGCGAGATCCGGCCGACGCTTGCTTCCCCGACCACTCCGGCGCCATTACCGGCGATCCGCTATAGTGCGCCGCTGCCTCGGTTCGTGTGCAAGCCGAAACCCTAGATCTGGAGGGTAAAATTTCGTCGAAGTCCCAGAGATTCTTAGATCCAAGTGCCTCTGTTCATAGCTCCGTAACTTTGCATCTGTAGTTCCGATTCATGCATATAGCATATCAAAATGTTCATCTCAGAGAGTACATCATTTCATTCCATTGCATCATTTTCATTTGGGCTCATCTTGATGCCCGAAATGCTGTTAGAAGAAGGCTACTTGAGATATTTGTCAGATCTGCTGCTCCATTTAGGTTTTTGTCATTTTTGCCATGATTATTGTGTGCATGATATGCCCATGAGTTCTACATATATTTTGTTAAGGGTTTTGTCATCTTTCAGAGGTGCAACCCATGTATTTTTGTGATGTGTGTGGTGTCTTGCACAAGCTTGCAAAGTGGTGCACTTGTTAATTCTGATTTCAGGGACTTAGCAATTCCACTAAGTCCTTGAGCTGTTTATCTCATATGGCCATATGTTCATGTTGTTTCCTAGTGATCCATGCCTCTTTTGAGGATGATCAGTAAGGATGTTTTGTTAAACTTGTAGTGCTCTATCCATCCATGTCTTTGTTTGAAATTATGGAGCACCCTAGCTTGAGTCAATCGAGCTCTACTTTTGCTACTTTGTGAATCTGGGCAGATTGTCAACTTGTTTGCAATTTTGCCGATGATGTTGTAGTTGATCCGTGCATGCTATGCTATTGTTCTTGCCATGTCTAGCTTGCATTTTCAGTGTTCTTGATAGATGTATGCTTATCTTTTCATGACTTGCACGGTAGTGAGTGCATCGAGCTCGTAAACATGCCTACTTGAGTTATATTTCGGCATGTGCCAGTTTTCACTAAGTCTGAAAACTGATTATGTTTTTGCGATGTTCACATGCTTGCAATTGTATTTTCTTATCCCTTTTGGCTCAAGGTCACTAAGGGACTTTTGTTAAGCTCTTTGAGTAGCTCCATACCATGCTTTACTTTGCCATATTGAGGTCCTGTAGCATGTAGCTTTGTTGCTCCAAAGAGAGCTACCTGATCTGAAATTCCAGACAAGTGTTAATTTCACTAAGTCTGAAATCTGTTTACCATATGCATTTTTGCCATGCTTGTTTGAACCTGTTAATGGATGAATTGGCCGTAGCTCAGTGCTAGACTTCTGTTAAGCATCTTGAATGCATCACTGCCATGTATTTTGTTGTCATGTTTGGGTGCTGTAGCATGTTCATCTTGTTGCATTTAGATGGCTACTTGCTGTAAACCGCAGACCAGTGTCATATTTGAATCGCTTGCCATTTCCAAACCGTAACTCCGATTCTGGCGTTCTTTATATCGTTTTCAAGCAATTTCATCCCATCTTTCCAGTGGCACACTTGGATTTCCAAGTTGAGACCAGGTTCTTGCATCTCCTGTCATATCTTGCATTTTGCATCCCGCATCGCATCCCGCATAGCATATCATCATTGCATCATACTGCTTGTTCCTTGCACGTGGTTGATTGTATCCTTGTTGCTTGTTTGTCTTGTTTGGGTAGATCCGGGAGACGAGTTCGCTAACGAGGAGCCCGTTGAGTTTGCTTTCGAGGATCCAGTCAACTCTGACAACTGTGCAGGCAAGATGATCATACCCTCGAAATCACTATTATCTTTGCTATGCTAGTTTGCTCGCTCTTTTGCTATGCCAATGCTATGATGCCTACCACTTGCTTTCAAGCCTCCCAAATTGCCATGTCAAACCTCTAACCCACCATGTCCTAGCAAACCGTTGATTGGCTATGTTACCGCTTTGCTCAGCCCCCTCTTATAGCGTTGCTAGTTGCAGGTGAAGATTGGTGGCCGTTCCTTGTTGGAAATTTTATTTACTTGTTGGGATATCATCATATTATCTTGTTATCTTAATGCATCTATATACTTGGTAAAGGGTGGAAGGCTCGGCCTCTCGCCTAGTGTTTTGTTCCACTCTTGCCGCCCTAGTTTCCGTCATATCGGCGTTATGTTCCCGGATTTTGTGTTCCTTACGCGGTTGGGTTATAATGGGAACCCCTTGATAGTTTGCCTTGATTAAAGATTTTCCAGCAATGCCCAACCTTGGTTTTACCATTTGCCACCTAGCCTCTTTTCCCTTGGGTTTCCGGAGCCCGAGGGTCATCTTACTTTAGCCCCCCGGGCCAGTGCTCCTCTGAGTGTTGGTCCCACCGAGCGATGTCCGGGGCTACCAGGGGCAACTCTAGGCTGGCCTACCCGATGTCTGGCTCATCTGAGTGTGCCCTGAGAACGAGATATGTGCAGCTCCTATCGGGATTTGTTGGCACATTCAGGCGGTGTTGCTGGTCTTGTTTTAACCTGTCGAAGTGTCTTGAAGAACCGAGATACCGAGTCTGATCGGAACGTCTTGGGAGGAGGTCTATTCCTTCGTTGACCGTGAGAGCTTGTCATGGGCTAAGTTGGGACTCCCCTGCAGGGATTTGAACTTTCGAAAGCCGTGCCCGCGGTTATGGGCAGATGGGAATTTGTTAATGTCCAGTTGTAGATAACTTGAACCTTAAACTTATTTAAAATGAATCAACTGAGTGTGTTACCGTGATGGCCTCTTCTCGGCGGAGTCCGGGAAGTGGACACAGTGTTGGAGTAATGTTTGCGCAGGTTGCTCTCTAATTTCTCGCTCGCGCTTTGCCTCCTCTTCTCGCTCTCTTTTGCGAATAATTTAGCCACCATATTTTGCTAGTCGCTTGCTGCAGCTCCACCTATATTTACCCTGCCTTACCTATAAGCTTAAATAGTCTTGATCGCGAGGGTGCGAGATTGCTGAGTCCCTGTGGCTCACAGATTACTATTACACCAGATGCAGGGCCTGATGATTCCACTCCAGGAGACGCGCTTGAGCTCAAGTGGGAGTTCGATGAAGACTCTCAACGATACTATGTTTCCTTTCCTGATGATCAGTAGTGGTGCCTAGTTGGGGGTGATCGGGACCGTGTCGCATGTTGGGTTATCTTTTATTTTGGCGCCATAGTCGGGCCATGAGTGTTTGGTTGATGTAATGTTATTTATGTACTTGATTGACGTGGCGAGTGTAAGCCAACTATGTTATCTCCCCTTTTATTACATATATATTACATGGGATGTTGTGAAGATTGCCTAACTTGCGACATATGCCTTCAATGCGATTGTGCCTCTAAGTCGTGCCTCAACACGTGGGAGATATAGTCGCATCAAGGGTGTTACAATTTTCCCCGGTTTAGTTATGTGCTGGACCTAAGCTTCCATGTCATTAACATGACTGGATAGAGACAGCGGAGCAGCTTGATTGTCCAGCCCCCCTGCCCGAAGATCCTGCAGATGCTCTTCTAACGAAGATGCTGACTCCGGCACCTTACGAGGTGCCGGCAAAGAAGGCCAAGAAGAAGTCCACTGGGACCCGAAAGGGTCTCCGGTGCAAGGTTGTATCGAACTCATCGTCCGATGACTCCAACGCGCACTCCTCCCACGAAAACGAGGAGGAGGAGGAGAAAAGTTCTCCCCCCAGCCGGGAGAGACAAGAAAAGGAAGGCCGACCCATCCAGGGAGGTCAAAGGGTCCAAGAAGGGAAGGACCCTCCCTCCGGACTGTGCCACGACGGTCGCCGACAGCGGTGACGAGTGGCTAGCCAGGGACAAGCCCCTAGCGATGTCGTAAGTGTCCGGACACCATAGTACTTCATGGTATGCTTTATTGCACTGCCTCTCCTTATGCCAAACATTATTATGTAGTCCATCCCGAGCTCATCTCGACGTACCCTCGTCGAGCGGCTCTTTGGACTCGTCGGATATGAACAACGGTTCTCTTCCATCTGCTTCCACCCCTTGCCCTATGGATAACGCCGAGGTGTTGTCTCAAATGGCACCAAGCCAAGGGGAGGTGGTCCTGGGGGCGCCTCGCGGCAACTTCCCGGACCCTGGCTACCAAGGGAGCGAGGCTCCTACGGGCTTCGAGTTCGGGCCCCAGCCGGACACTGCACCGGAACCTTCGATGGTTCCGGACTCCGGCAGGCGGTCCCCCGTCAAGGGGGGCCAACCATCCGTGCCGGTGTCCTCTGTCCAACCAGAGGCACTGGACAACCTGCTGGAAGCGCTTCGCAGCGCTTCCATCGAAGAAGAGCACCACACTATCATGAGTGCGGTGGCCGAGAAGGTTCAGTCCGCCAAAAACGGACTGACCGAAGCTTGCGCCAGCCTCCTAATAGGCTTTGAGGTAAGCAATCAAAATATAAGAAAATATTACCGCATAGATAGTAGCCCATGATGCTCTGTTCGGCGTTCACGAAGAAAAGCCGAATAGAGGATCAAATGATAACTCAGGAGTCTAATTAGAGTATGTCTATGTGTATGTGTAGGCTTCACTGCTGGCCGCTACCGCACGTACTGCGGAGGTCTCTGCGCTGAAGCAGGACCTGAAGCGGTCCAAGGAAGAGCTCGGCCTTACCAAGAGGCAGCTCGAAGAGAGCAAAGGTCAAAATTACCCCTGTCTATATAGTTAAAAAGAAGTTCGGGTGTAAAGTAATAGGATCATCATGAATTTGTCAGGGGCCACGACCGAGGTGGAGAACCTAAGGAAGGCGTTGTCCAAGGCCGAAGACAAAGCGGCCAAAGAACTCATTGAACGGGAGAAGCAAGAAGCCCGAATAGGCGAGGTGCAGCAAGAGCTCGAGGCTCTCGCCAAAAAGCACGAGTCCTTGGAGCTTGACTCTAAGACGCGAGAGTCCGAGCTCGCGCAGGCGCTTGAAAGCGTCTGGAGCGCCAAGGCCAAAGCCCACAAGGCCCTCCAGGAGATTGACGCGGTGAAGAAAATAGCAGCGGGTAAGGCATTCATTATGCAAAGCAAGCACATGAAGGAGACTTTCCTTTTTCTTACCCGAGTTCGGAGCTCTCCAGGAGCGTTTGTAGATCTTCCCCGCAGTGTACTGGATGTCGTGGAGTTTTACCGGGCTGAGGAGGGGATCTCAACGGAGAAGTTGTTCTGGTCTCAGTATACTGGGATTGAACACCCCGTGCCCTTAAGCGACCAGCTGAAGCAGTTGGTCGAACTTCACAAGGTGGCCGAACAGGCCATGAGGGGCCTTATAGTCCGGATGTGGCCTGGCGAGCCCCTGTCCGGCAGCTACTTCGGTCTGGTAAGGTGGCTTGTAGAAGCCTGCCCATGACTTGAAGTCATCAAGCGGTCCATCTGCATCGAGGGTGCACAGAGGGCTTTTGCCCGGGCGAAGGTGCACTGGGCGAAGCTGGACGCCATGAAGCTGGTGAAGGAGGGGCCGCCGGAGGGCAAGGAGCATCGCCGCCTCGAGAATTACTATGAGATTGTCCTGAAGGGTTCCCGCTTAGTGGTAGATGAGTGTGCCAAGGATGTAATTTTTGAATGAACATGCCCATGTGATCCTGTAGTATGAAACGAGTTCGTTTGCGCCATGCGATGCTTTCTTAATTTAAAATATTACCTTCTGTGCGGCTGTTTATAAAATCTAAGAGTTGGCCAGTCGTCGGCTTCTATCCCCATGTAACTAGTACTGGGGTGTTCGGGATAAACCTGAACACTCTTTACCCCAATTTTGGGTCCTTCAAGGGAGGTGTTCAGCGCAACGAACCAGGCAATCGGACTATAATGCTTTATCACTCTCACTTAGCCATAGAAGTATATGATTTTAAATTTTTGGCGAAGCCCCTGGTATTCGGAGGGCCGAATTTGGGGCGCTATACACGCCTAAGCCGGACAAGGCCGACTCCTCGCCCGAAGCGGAAAAAGTCTTTAAGGACTTGAGACCTCTCGAACAGCGACCAGTCTCTCGCCTTATCATGACAGTCAGTTTTTGGCTTTCTCTACTGAGGTGCTCGTCCGAAAGAACCGGGACACAATCACAGTATTTCTCCCAGCGCTACCTTAACCAATATAGCGGAACGTAAGGTACCAAAGCATGGGAGCCGGGCAACCCAACATTTGACCAAAGACATGATCGGAGCTGATGCATATAATGCTATAAGTTCGGGGTGCCGCACTGTCGAAAGTGTTCGGACTTCTTGCGCCGTTTTATGGGGTAAATGAGAGCCCATGGCATACTGACCGTACCCGAACATGCGTGTGCGGATTGTCGTAAATGGACATATAAGAGAAAGAGAAAAAAATTAAATAATGCAATGACAGATTAATGATATGCATTGTTATTTGAATAATACGTCGAAGCGTACTGGTACAAGTAGTGCAATAAGCATAAAGTAGGACAATTCGAAATGTCCTATCCCAGGGCAAGCTACGCATAAATAGTGAAAAGCGGGTATATCAAGTATTACTAGAGACCACCTGGCGGTTCCCGTGTTTATCTTAGCTTCTTGCCGCCTTGGTTGTTGCTTGCGGAGTGTGTCCGGCATTCGTACTGCCGGAAAGGGCTTCCAAAGAGTTAGGCCCTGAAAGAGAAAAGGAATATCAAAGGTATACATCCCCTAGAGTGGTTAAGCCACAATGCGGGGCATGTCCTGATTGTGCCCCCGCCTATGTCCATGGTATTTTCAGTGCGTAGTTATGTACGCGCGGCATGGATTTCGTCGCACTGGGATTGGGACAGGGGCCGAATTGCTAGGCGAGATCTGATCATGCCAGACGATCCTGTTGCAGCTTATTCCGAACTTGCTTGAAGGTGTCCGGGGGCTGTGACGCCGAATGAGTGGTCTGCCTGAACAGGCTGCTTTGTGCTTCTGCTGCAAGGGCCGCAGTGTGCTCTTTCGTACGGAGCAAGCGTTCTGTGTTTCCATTTACTGTTATGACCCCGCGAGGTCCTGGCATCTTGAGCTTGAGGTATGTGTAATGCGGCATTGCATTGAATTTTGCAAATGATGTCCATCCGAGCAGTGCATGATAGCCACTGCGAAATGGGACAATGTCGAAGGTTAACTCTTTGCTTCAGAAGTTATCCGGTGATCCGAAGACCACTTCCAGTGTGATTGAGCCTGTGCAATAGGCCTCTACGCCTAGGATGACGCCTGATGAAGCTATGTACCTAGGGTAGGGTCATGGATCTGATCAAGATACTCTCCCCAAGGACATCTCTTAAAGAACCAGAAGCAGTCGAAGAAAAATCATCGTCCACTCGACCATAAAGCCATGTTCCAATCGACAGTCTTGAAGACACTCGACCATACGAACAACCACTCGACTACCAGAAGACTAAGAGCCACTCACTCTGCAACGGTCGAGATTTAAGTCATAGCTTTAATGGTCATTTATGTACTTTATTACAAGCGTTACCAGTAACGTCTCTACCTTTATTTACCTTAAACCCTTTGTAACTGAGGGCGGGAGGGGTCTGACGAACTCTATATAAGCCACCCCCCTCCTTAGGGACAAGGGTTCGCACCCCCTGTAACTCACACGCACATAATCCAGTCGATCGCCTCCGGGCTCCGAGACGTAGGGCTATTACTTCCTTCGAGAAGGGCCTGAACTCGTAAAACTCGCGCGTACAACTCCTCCATAGCTAGGATCTTGCCTCTACATACTTACCCCCCATTCTACTACCAGACTTAGGACCACGACAGTTGGCGCCCACCGTGGGGCAGGTGTCTTAGCGACTTGTTGGAGAGGTTGCAATTTTTCCGATCCCCTTCATCATGGTTTCAGGCGGAGGTTTGGCTGAGGGCCGCGAGATCTGTCTCGGCGCGCTCCTGTTTGTCGCCGACGACTCCGCTTGGCTTCAGGAGGCTCCACTCAACACCGACGCACTCCCCGTCCGCGGAGCAACGCACTTTCACGCATGCGTCCGCGGCGTCCTTCTGGAGCAGCCGTCGACCTAGTATCAGTCGGCTCCTGTAGGTTTTCCCCTCCCTGCGGCCCGCCGGAGCAGGCATTCCGGTCGATCGAGGCTTCAGCGGTGGGTGAAGCATGCAGTGGCTCACCAGTCGGCCACCCCTCAAGTCGCGGCAATCGAGCCCGATGAAACCCTCTACGGCATGTTCGATCTGTCGACTGGCTCCGTAGAGACTGCATCCGAGTGCGACAATAGCGACCCAGCGGCAGAAGTTTTGATGGTCAATGGACCACATAGTCCTCCTGGCTTCACCCGTGAAGACGGAGGCGATGGGGGCGGCGATCCGTCGTGTATTCATGAAGAGTACCGCCCCGAACCCCTCTCTTCGCAGTAGAGAGAAGAACTTAGCCGTCGGAACATGGATGCACTTCACACTCCTATCGTTGGATAAACCCCTGAGGCCCAGGCCTTGGAGGAGGCGCGCCTGGCCAACTTGGCTGAGCGCACTCGACTGGAGAATCTCCAGCACGTACTCGACGAGCGTGCTCGACAGTGTGCTCCTGAATCCAGTCGACGTCAACTTTTTCCGCCTCCGACTCAGGTATACCGGACTCCGACCAGAATCTCGCAGGCGCAGCCCGGATAGCGGTGTCGATCTAGCCTTTCCTGTCAGATGTTGGTCGAGGTCTAGTGTAGATCCGGGCCTTGCTACGTCCGGCAGGAGAGCAGAATACAACAGTATCTCAGTCGCGAAATAAGATCCATAGCAGATCCGTGGTTGCAGACACAGTTCAGTCGGCTCACAGCCCAAGATCGCCCTCGAGGCGTGAGGGACGTGGAGATCGACGAGATCAGTACAGAAATCGAGAGCAGTATGATCACCGAGTCGATCACGATGATCGTCGTCGA
This sequence comes from Triticum aestivum, assembly GCF_018294505.1. Taxonomy (NCBI): domain Eukaryota; kingdom Viridiplantae; phylum Streptophyta; class Magnoliopsida; order Poales; family Poaceae; genus Triticum; species Triticum aestivum. The sequence goes on along the minus strand of NC_057809.1, from coordinate 8,931,450 downwards.
GTGCCTATGCCTCCCCCAAGGAGTGGGTCGTACGTGCCTCGGCAACGTGATGACAGACGCCCTCACATTTTGGGGCGAGGGATTCCAGTCGACCCCAGAGAACCAGGCTTTGATGCGAGATCTATTCTCGTTCAGGGCTTGGTCGACAGAAACAGGGCTCACCGAGAAGGTCATGACAGAGATCTATCAACCAGCAGTAGGGTGCATGTCTCAGGTCCGAAATGCTTCAGCAGAGCCATCAGGGCTGCGGTGATTCCCCCCAACTTCAGGTTGGCGACTGGAGTTAGTAAGTTCACTGGTGAGTCCAAGCCGGACACTTGGCTTGAAGACTACCGAGTGGCTGTCCAGATTGTTGGTGGCAATGATGAGGTGGCCATGAAACACCTTCCTCTGATGTTGGAGGGCTCGGCTAGAGCATGGCTGAATCAGTTACCACCTAGTAGTATTTATACTTGGGAAGATCTTGCCCGAGTATTTGTTAGAACATTGGAAGGTACTTGTAAACGGCCGGCAGGGTTGAACGAATTACAGTGTTGCATTGAGAAACCGAATGAGACTTTGAGGGATTATATCCAGAGATAGATCACATTGCACACACGGTGGAGAATGTGTCTGATCATCAGGCAATTTGTGCCTTCAAAGAAGGCGTCAAGTATCGTCAGTTGAATCTAAAATTTGGTCAGACAGGAGATATGACTCTGACTTGGATGATGGAAATTGCCACCAAGTATGCCAATGGTGAAGAGGAAGACCGACTCCGGAGTGGCAAGCACAAAACAGTCGCCCATGAAATCGGAGGAGGAAACTACAGTCGGAAGCAGAAGCGCAAAGCCGAGCCAGCCGCTCCTGGTGAAGCCTTAGCCATGACTCAAGGAAAGTTCAAGGGGAAGCCCAAAGGGTCGTGGAACCCCAAGAAAGTAAAAGATCAAGATGGAAATGATGTGCTGGATTTGCCATGCCACATCCACACCAAAAAAGATGAAGAGGGCAACTTCATTTACCCAAAGCATACCACTCGGCAGTGTCGACTCCTAATCCAACAATTCCAAGAGAAACAACCCAAGGAAAAGGAGAAAGAAGTAGACAAGGTTGAGGATGAGGAAGAGGATGATGATGGTTATCCCCACGTGAATTCCACTCTGATGATTTTCGCTGACGTTGCGAGTAAAAGTCGATTGAAAGTCATCAACAGAGAAGTGAACATGGTCGCTCCGGTGACACCCAGTTATTTGAAGTGGTCCCGGACTGCCATTACATTTGACCAGTCCGATCACCCAGCGCACATAGCCACCCGGGGAGGCAAGCGTTGGTGGTCGACCCAGTAGTCGAAGGCACCCGAGTGACTAAGGTTCTGATGGATGGTGGCAGTGGCCTGAATATACTGTATGCAGAGACGTTGAAAGGAATGGGCATTCCGATGTCCAGACTCAGTGAAAGTAATATGAGTTTCCATGGGGTCATTCCTGGCAAGAAGGTTGCATCACTCGGCCAGATTGCTCTCAACGTAGTTTTCGGTGATTCCAAGAATTACCGCAAAGAAAAGTTGACATTTGAAGTTGTGGATTTCCAGAGTGCCTATCATGCTATTCTGGGCAGGCCAACTTATGCATGTTTTATGGCTCGACCATGTTACGTGTACCTCAAATTGAAGATGCCTGGTCCCAAGGGGGTGATCACTATCACTGGTAGTCGGAAGAAGGTGGAAGAGTGCTTCCAGAAGGGCTCAAAGATCGCCGATGCACAGATGGCCGTAGTAGAATTGCAGGAATATAAAAAAATGCAGATCCGAGTGATTTGTTACGGGCCAAGAAGCCCGCCATGGATTCAGCATTCCAGTCGTCTGGCAAAACAAAGTCGATTCACATTCACCCGACGGATCCCAATGCTGCTCCGACTCACATTTCAACAACACTCAACTCCAAATAGGAAGAAGCGCTCACCCAGTTCCTCCGTGAGAACTGGGACATCTTTGCATGGAAACCATCGGACATGCCAGGTGTTCCCAGGGGACTGGCTGAGCATCGTTTGCGAGTCGACCCAAAAGTGAAACCAGTCAAAGAACATCTTCGACGGTCCGCCGTACAGAAGAGGAAAGCCATCGGTGAAGAGGTGGCTCGGCTTTTGGCAGCTGAGTTTAGTCGTGAGATTTACCACTCCGAGTGGTTAGCTAATGTTGTCATGGTCCCAAAGAAATACGACTCACTTTGCATGTGCATCGACTTCAAACATATCAATCGGGCCTGCCCGAAAGATCACTTTCCTCTCCCTCGCATCGACCAGATAGTCGACTCGACTGCAGGTACCACCAGATCCGTCTGTACGGACCCGGCGAGATAAAAACAGTTTTCATCACCCCATTTGGGTGCTTCTGTTATGTCACTATGCCATTCAGTTTGAAGAACGCTGGAGCCACATTCATGCGGATGATTCAGAAGTGCCTGCTCACTCCGATCAGTCGGAATGTTGAAGCATACATGGATGACATTGTGGTCAAGTCACGTAAATGTTCCGACCTACTGGCTGACCTTCCTGAAACCTTTGCCAACCTCAGAAGGTATGATATCAAGCTTAATCCATCAAAGTGCACGTTTGGAGTTCCGGGCGGAAAATTACTCAGTTTTCTCGTTTCCGAATGAGGGATCGATGCTAACCCAGAGAAAGTGGGTGCAATACTCCGGATGAAACGCCCTGTGCGTGTGCATGATGTGCAGAAGCTTACTGGTTGTTTGGCCGCCCTAAGTCGATTCATTTCTCGCCTCGGTGAAAAGGAACTGCCTCTTTACCGACTGATGAAGAAATCCGATAAGTTTGAGTGGACTCTTGAAGCTGATGCAGCATTTGCAAAGCTAAAAGCCCTGCTTTCCACCCAGCCGGTGCTTGCTGCCCCAATCAGCAAAGAGCCTTTACTGCTTTATATAGCAGCCACTGGACAAGTCATCATTACAGTACTTACAGTCGAGCGGGAAGAAGAGGGAAAAGCTTATAAAGTTCAGCGCCTGGTTGATTATATTTCTGAAGTTCTGACTCCGTCAAAGCAGAGATATCCACACTATCAGAAGCTTGTTTATGGGATTTACATGACCACGAAGAAGGTTGCACACTATTTCTCTGATTACTCTGTTACAGTCGTCAGCGACGCTCCATTGTCGGAGATTCTGCACAACAGAGACGCAACATGTCGAGTGGCAAAATGGGCGATTGAACTCCTTCCCTTAGATATCAAGTTTGAGGCAAAGAAAGCTATCAAGTCCCAAGCAGTGGCAGATTTCCTCGTCGAGTGGATCGAACAACAACTGCCGACTCAAGTTCAATCGGAGCACTGTACCATGTTCTTTGATGGATCCAAAATGTTGAATGGTTCTGGTGTTGGGGTGGTACTGGTATCCCCCCGAGGATACAAGCTCAGATACGTCCTCCAGAGTCACTTCGATTCCTATATGGGTTACGTATGGCCATTTCACTCGGCGTCCGTCGCCTCATGGTTTACGGCGACTCAGATTTGGTGGTCAATCAAGTGATGAAAGAATGGGACGTTAGAAGCCTAGCTATGACTGGTTACTGCAATGCGGCGAGGTAGTTGGAAAAGAAGTTTGAGGGGTTAGAGCTCCATCACATACCCCGTTTGAAAAATCAAGCAGCCGATGACTTGGCAAAGATAGGTTCCAAGAGAGAAGCCATTCCCAGCAATGTGTTTTTGGAACATATTCACACACCGACAGTTCAGGAAGATCCTTTTACTGAAGAGCCCCCGCAGCCTAAGAGCGCCACGGATCCGACTGAACTCAAGGTCCCAGCCGTGGTCAACCTAATCATGGAGGTTCTGGTCATTACTCCCGACTGTACAATGCCATACATTGCGTACATCCATAGGAAGGAACTCCCAGAGGACGAAGAAGAGGCTCGACAGATCGTCCGTCGATCCAAGGCCTTTATTGTGATAAGAGGACAACTGTTCAGGGAAAGCGTGACTGGAGTCGGTCAGAGATGCATAACGCCATAAGAAGGTCGAATGATCCTCAACGCCATCCACTCGGGGACCTGTGATCACCATGCGTCCTCTCGGGCCATCGTGGCTAAAGCATACCGAGCCGGATTCTATTGGCCACGAGCAAATGAAATGGCGAAAGATATAGTCGACAGATGTGAAGGCTGCCAGTTTTACTCTGACATGTCTCACAAGCCAGTGTCAGCCCTGAAGACCATTCCCCTTGTCTGGCCCTTTGCTGTTTGGGGATTGGATATGGTTGGACCATTGAGAACTGGTAGGAGCGGCTTCACGCATGTGCTCGTAGCAGTCGACAAGTTTACCAAATGGATCGAAGCTAATCCTATCAAGAATCTTGAAGCCAGCACCGCTATCAGTTTTATCAGAGAATTGACATTCAGATATGGAATTCCACATAGCATCATCACTGATAATGGGTCAAACTTTGATTCTGATGAGTTTAGAGCTTTCTGCGCTTCTCAAGGCACACGAGTTGACTATGCTTCAGTCGCTCACCCGCAGTCGAACGGACAAGCAGAAAGAGCAAATGGCCTAATTCTCAAAGGACTGAAACCTCGACTGATGCGTGATCTCAAACATACAGCAGGCGCTTGGGTCGATGAACTTCCGTCAGTACTTTGTGGTTTGAGGACAACTCCCAATCGATCGACTGGACGAACTCCTTTCTTTTTGGTCTATGGAGCCGAAGCTGTTCTACCAAGTGACCTGCTCCACAACGCACCCCGAGTCGAGCTCTTCTCTGAAGAGGAAGCAGAGCAGGGCCGGCATGGTTCAGTCGATCTCTTAGAGGAGGAAAGAGAGATGGCCTTGATCCAGTCGACCATTTATCAGCAAGACTTGTGTCGATTCCACGTCAGAAACATGAGGGGTCGAACCTTTCAAGAGGGAGACCTGGTTCTTCGAGTGGATCAACAGAAACCACACAAGCTTGCCCCGGCTTGGGAAGGCCCCTTCATCATCACCAAAGTTCTCCACAATGGAGCATACCATCTTTACAGCGTTGAGCATCAGAAGGACGAGCCACGTCTTGGAACGCGGAGCTACTTCGCCCTTTTTATACTTAAGTACTCATTCGAATAAAATGTAATAAGAAGTACCTTTGTAATTTGTTCGTCAAAGACAAGAGCTTTTCAGTCTTCTCGCACGATTGTTGTTGTTTTTATTTACCTCCAAAATCCCCCAGTGGGTGGGCTTAGCCGCGAATCCATTTCGCCTAAGCTCGAAAGAAAATCCTACCGAGTGATGAGCAAGCCTCTCACTCGGGAGGCTTAGCCGCGAATCCATTTCGCCTAAGCTCGAAAGAAAATCCTACCGAGTGGCGAGCAATCCTCCCACTCGGGGGCTTAGCTGCAGTCCAGTACTCGCCTAAGTTTGTAAAATCCTATCGAGTGGTGAGCAATCCTCCAACTCGGGGGCTTAGCTGCAGTCCAGTACTCACCTAAGTTTGTAAAATCCTACCGAGTGGTGTGCAATCCTCCCACTCGGGGGCTTAGCTGCAGTCCAGTACTCGCCTAAGTTTGTAAAATCCTACCGAGTGGTGAGCAATCCTCCCACTCGGGGGCTTAGCTGCAGTCCATTACTCGCCTAAGTTTGTAAAATCCTACCGAGTGGTGAGCAATCCTCCCACTCGGGGGCTTAGCTCTAGTCTAGTACTCACCTAAGTTTGTAAAATCCTACCGAGTGGTGAGCAATCCTCCCACTCGGGGGCTTAGCTGCAGTCCAGTACTCGCCTAAGTTTGTAAAATCCTACCGAGTGGCGAGCAATCCTCCCACTCGGGGGCTTAGCTGCAGCCCAGTACTCGCCTAAGTCTGTAAAATCCTACCGAGTGATGAGCAATCCTCCCACTCGGGGGCTTAGCTGCAGTCCAGTACTCACCTAAGTCTGTAAAATCCTACCGAGTGATGAGCAATCCTCCCACTCAGGGGCTTAGTTGCAGTCTAGTACTCGCCTAAGTTTATAAAGTCCGTGTCCGCAAGGACGACGAGGTGCGGGTCGATCGCGGTCCTCTTCTCCGAGCTACGTCACAAATACAACGTACGCTCCATCCTTGTCCGCAAGGACGACGAGGCGCAGGTCGACCGTGGCCCTCTTCTCTGAGCTACACCACAAATACAACGTATGCTCCATCCTTGCCCGCAAGGACGATAAGGTGCAGGTCGACCGCGGCCCTCTTCTCCGAGCTACGTCACAAATACAACTACGCTCCATCCTTGTCCGCAAGGACGACGAGGCGCAGGTCGACCGTGGCCCTCTTCTCTGAGCTATGCCACAAATACAACATACGCTCCATCCTTGTCCGCAAGGACGACGAAGCACAGGTCGATTGCAACCTTCTCCTCCGAGCTACGCCACATATACAACGGAGCAGGCCCCAAAAGCAATCGCAAGTATACTCAAAAGCAACTCGGATAATTCCTAAAGTTCCAAGCAGCAAATCAAAAGTATTCGAGTATCAAGCCCGAAGGAGTTTAACGGTTACAGCAATCACTCAGCATTCTGAGGCAAATTTAAGACAGATTCAAATCTCATAAGTTTGTTCACTCGGTAGGAGGAGGGTTGGCAGGTTCGACGAATTCGTCCAAGTCGATCCCATCCGCGATCTGAGTGGCAGCAGCGATGAAAGTCTCCATAAAGGACTGGAAGTCATGCCTTTTGGTGTTGGCGACCTTGATCGCCGCCAGCTTGTCTGCACGAGCTTCCTTGCAGTGGACTTGTACCAAAGACAGCGCCATGTCAGCACCACACCGGGCGGAGGACTTCTTCCATTCTTGCACTTGATCAGGGATCTCGTCGAGTCGAGTTATCAGAGATTCCAGGTCATTTTGAAGCGTCGCCCTTGGCCAGAGCAATGAGTCAACTCGTGAGACTGCCACCTTCAGACGCGCGAGGTAACTTATGACGCTGGCGACACGAGACTCCAGCCGGAGCACGTTCATGGCAGTTTATCGCAAACTGGAGAAGCGATAGGGTCCAAACCCGTCTCGACCCTTCCGGTTTCCTCGTCAAAGTCTTGACAGAATTCTGCAATCAAAAAATTAGTGTGTCGACTAGACATGATTCATTTGCAAGTATCAACACAGTCGGTTTAAAAGGAGTACCTTCCAGCATAAGATAGAGCTCCATGGCAAGAGTTCTCAGATAAGCTTCCGTGTCATTCCTCTTGTGGACCGCAGACTCCAGCTTTTCATTCAGGACAATTTTATCCTTCTTCAGACGACTCACTTCTCGGTTAGACTCGTTGAGACAGGACTTCAGCTTGTTCACCTCCCCTTCCAACGCTCCAACTGAAGCCAGCTTTTGGTCTGCAAGGGCAGTCTTATCCTGGGCTTCCTTCTGTGCAGCTGCGAGGTCCGAGTCCTTTTTCTCCAGAGCCAACTTCGTTTTCTCTCCAAAAGAGGCAATCGGATCAAACAAGAGATCGAAGAAATATTTTAAAAGACGATCGACATGAACAGTGGACAGGTAGTTACCTTCCATACCAGCAGCTTCATCTTGAGCTTTCTTCAAATTCTATTGGGCCAGCTCCAAGTCGAGGTTGAGTTTCCTCTGCTTCTCCTCAAGTTCAGCAAACTTGGAAATGAGATTACAAGATTTCTGCAAGAGGCAGAAGATGTGTCAATCGACAAGATCAAAGGTTATTTACTCACTCAGTGAATAAAACTTAAAGAGTTCACTTAGACCCCAGCCGACTACACGCAGTCGACTGCGGTCTCGGGAACTACACCCAGCAAGTGCACTTGGCGTGCCCCCGCTGATTCAGACCCAACTCGACCGGTCCGCCCGGGTCAAGTCAAAAAAAACTATTCAGACCCCAGTCGACTGCCAGCAGTCAACCGCGATCTCGGGGACTACACCCAGTGGGTGCACTTGATGTGCCCCCACTGGTTCAGATCTCATTCGACCGGTCCACCCGGGTCGAGTGGAAGAAAAGAAAGGAAAACGAACTCAGACGTCGACTGCGGTCTCGGGGACTACACCTAGTGGGTGCACTTAGCTTGCCCCCACCGGTTAAGATCCTACTCGCCCAGACCGAGTGGAAAAGCGCAAATACAACAGACAACAAAACACCCAGTGGGTGTACAGACTCGAAGCAAACAATAGGAGATTGTATGGAAGAAAATATTTCGGGTAGCATATTCTGATAGAACAAAGTCAGTCGAAAGTTTACTTACCTGGACATTGGCCCGGAGAGCAGCGCTGGCGTCGTAAGCAGCCTAGCTATTCTCGTGCACCGTCTTCATCCGCTCCATCATCACGTTAGCCTGACAGATGGCTTCCATAGTCGCATCCGACTGGTTTTTTTGAACAGGGTAGCTGGTGAAGAAGAGGGTAGACGACCTAGGCGCGGCAGCTTGGAGCTCCGAGGCATGAGATTGGACGACTGAAGGAAACACCGGTACAGTCGACGGTGCAGGGCGCTCGCTCGACAAGGGTACAGCGAAGGTCACAGAGGCCCCGCCCGCGTCTTCAGATTAACGAACGGTTGGTGTTGTCGTTGGTCCCTGCTGAGACGCCTTACCAGCCACTACCTTTTTGTTCTTTCTGGGCCTAGGAGCCACATCTTCATCATCATCTCGGAGATCAATGGCGTTGGGTGGAGCTGTAGAGAAATTCAGTCGACCCCAAGTGAACCGCTAGAATTCAACCGAACGAGTAATCAAGAACAAGATCATAAGAGTTTTTACCTGGGTTGGAGGTAACCGCGTCTTCCATCTCCTCGTCTCAGAACTGGTAGGAAGAGGTTCCTGATGTAGCAGCACTGCAAATTTCCGCACTCAGTCGGCTAAGTTCTGCTGCTCGAGTCGACGAAAAGAACAAGTCAGATGTTTACCCGGAGATGGTGGGGACGGTCACTTTGATTCTGGGCAAAGCCTTTGGTAGTTTGGAGGAGGTGGCCTTCGATGCTTTTGGCGCAGGAGGTGGCACAACCTTGAGCTGCTTCGGAGCCTTCTCAATCGGTGCTGGGGAAGATGTCCGGGGGCACTTCGAAGATTGCCCAGTCGGCGCGGTCGCCAGGACCGGGGTGCTTGCCGGGTCATGAGTGTGCTTGGATCTCCTCTCTCTGCGAGGAGGCGAGTCGACCTCTTCGTCATCACTCGAGTCATCGCTCTCCTCATCCCCCTCTGCATCCGAGTGACACTCACCACTCTGGCCCCCGCTCACTCCTTCCTCGATGTCTTGCTCCTGCACTCCATTGGGCATAGAGTACATATCAATGAGAGCCTGAAAGGACAACGAGCAAAAGAAATACAGTCGACCATCAACAAGGTGTCACATAGTGAATCGAGAAGATTCTTGGCTAAGCAGAATCATACCTGTTCCGTCTGGCGCGAGTGGTCGAATGGAATCACCCTCCTAGATCCCCGGGGATTGTCTTTGTTGTCGGTTATTCCCCTCAGCCACTTCTCCACCGTGTCTTCGCTGACGTCCTCCGGGTGGATCCGAGTGGAGTCCTCGTGTCCCGAGTACATCCACATCGGATGGTCACGGTCCTGAAGCGGTTGGATGCGTCGACTGAGAAAGACCTCCAACAGGTCCATCCCAGTCACCCCGCCGCGGACAAGTTGGACGACCCGCTCGACCAACGCCTTGACAAGCGCCTTCTCTTCTGGGATCACCCTCAAGGAGGAGGGCTTCTCCACTCGAGCTAGGGAAAAGGGGGGAAGTCCAGTCGACTGACCTGGGGTCGGCTGGTCCTTACAGTAAAACCAAGTCAACTGCCAGCCCCAGACCGAGTCGGGAAGGATCATCGCTGGGAAGGTACTCTTGTTCCTCATCTGGATCCCAAGGCCCCCGCACATCTGGATCACGTGCGTCCTCTCATCACTCAGGTTTGCCTTCTTGACCGACTGGGAGCGACAGGTGAATATGTGTTTGAAGAGACCCCAATGCGGTCGACAACCCAAGAAATTTTCGCACATTGACACAAAGGCAGCCAGATAAACTATGGTGTTTGGAGTGAAGTGGTGGAGTTGAGCCCCGAAGAAGTTCAAAAAGCCACGAAAGAAAGGATGGGGAGGCAAAGAAAACCCGCGGTCGACGTGAGTGGTGAGGAGAACGCACTCACCCTCCCACGGCTGCGGCTCGATCTCGTTTCTCGGAAGCCGTGCCGATTCGTGGGGGATCAGTCCCCCTCCACCAGGTCGTCGAGGTCATCCTGGATGATCGTCGAGCGGATCCAGTCGCCCTGGATCCAGCCCGGTGGCAGGCCGGATCTTGACGAGAATCCGCCCCAGCTGGTCCTCTTGCCCTTCGCCTTCGCGGTCGCCTTCTTCGCGCGCTCCAGCGCCACCGTCTTCTCTTTTCCCATGGCGGTGGATCAAGTCCGAGCGAGGTTGCGGCGCCGAGAGCGGAAGTAGGCGCGGCGGAGAAGTCTGAGGAAGAAGAAAGAGAATGAGGGCGCACTGTTCAAAGGCCCGATCCGGTGTATTTTATAAGGTCATTCCCGAGTGACCGACTTGTAGGCCCAGACGATCTAAACAAATCCCGTACAGTTGTGCACGCGATACGTGGCAAAAAAGGAGGCGCGGGGATCGAGGCGACCTACCTAATCCGTCCCGATTACCACGGCCTCGCCCGTCCGACGCGCTTCCCAAAATTCGAATCCCGCGAAATCCGCGGAGAGGAGAGCAACTTGTCAGACGGAAAACATCCTCCACATCGTCATTCGAAACTCTACCGTGAAAGTTCACTCGGCAAAAACTAAGAATGGACCAAGGCGACTGAAAAAGAGGTTGATGTTATCCCCTCAGTTCATTGATCGAGAGCAAGATATACTCATAGCACGAAGAATGAGTCGGAAGTGTTCTCAACTCCTTCCTCACCAAAACCCTGATCCATTCGGGGGCTAATGATGAAGCTATGTACCTAGGGTAGGGTCATGGGTCTGATCAAGATACTCTCCCCAAGGACATCTCTTAAAGAACGAGAAGCAGTCGAAGAAAATCATCGTCCACTCGACCATAAAGCCATGTTCCACTCGACAGTCTTGAAGACACTCGACCATACGAACAACCACTCGACTACCAGAAGACTAAGAGCCACTCACTCTGCAATGGTCGAGATTTAAGTCATAGCTTTAATGGTCACTTATGTACTTTATTACAGGCGTTACCAGTAACGTACCTTTATTTACCTTAAACCCTTTGTAACTGAGGGCGGGAGTGTCTGGCGAACTCTATATAAGCCACCCCCCTCCTCAGGGACAAGGGGTCGCACCCCCTGTAACTCACACGCATATAATCCAGTCGACCCCCTCCGGGCTCCGAGACGTAGGGCTGTTACTTCCTCCGAGAAGGGCCTGAACTCGTAAAACTCGCGTGTACAACTCCTCCATAGCTAGGATATTGCCTCTACATACTTACCCCCATTCTACTGTCAGACTTAGGACCACGACAATGCCTTTAAAGGTTGTTTTGCTGGGTTTGATCCTCGAGGGATCGATACCCATTTTTCGCACTGTATCCTGATAAAGCAGGTTCAGGCTGCTGCCGCCGTCCATAAGGACTCGAGTGAGGTGAAATCCATCAATGATGGGGTCTAGGACCAGTTCGGTGGATCCACCATGACGGACGCTAGTGGGGTGGTCCCTGCGATCGAAGGTGATTAGACAAGCAGACCATGGGTTGAACTTCGGGGCGACGGGCTCCATCGCATAGACGTACCTTAGTGCACGCTTCCGCTCTCTCTTGGGAATTTGGGTTGCGTATATCATGTTCACCGTCTTCACTTGTGGGGGAAACCCCTTCTGTCCTCCTGTGTTCAGCGGCCGGGGCTCCTCCTCGTCATCGCTATGCAGCCCCTTGTCCTTGTTCTCAGCATTTAACTTGCCGGCCTAGTTGAACACCCAGCATTCTCTGTTGGTGTGATTGGCTGGCTTGTCGGGGGTGCCTTGGATTTGACATGAGCAATCCAGTATGCGATCCAGATTGGACGGAGCCGGAGTATTTCTTTTAAATGGCTTTTTCCGCTGACCGGATCTAGAGCCTCTGAATTCGGCATTGACTGTCGTATCTTAGGTGTTATCGCCATTATTGCGGCGCTTTGGTCTATTACGATGCTGCCTACCGTTGACATCTTTGGTATCCGAGGTATCCGAATTCCTCGATGTGTTGTTGCTGTCCTCGCCCGCGCAAAAGCAGGTCACTTGTGTCGTGAGGGCTGCCATAGATTTCGGCTTCTCCTGGACGAGGTGGCTGGCGAGCAACTCGTCGCGAATGTTGTGCTTGAATGTCGCTAGGGCCTCTGCATCCAGACAGTCTACAATTTGATTTTTCTTAGTCAGGAACCGTGTCCAGAATTTTCTGGCCGATTCCCCTGGCTGCTGGGTTATGTGGCTCAAGTCATCAGCATCCGGTGGCCGCACATAAGTGCCCTAGAAGTTGTCAAGAAATGCGTCTTCCAGATCCTCCCAACTGCCGACGGAATCTGCTGGCAAGCTATTCAGCCAATGCCGAGCTGGTCCTTTGAGTTTTAATGGGAGGTACTTGATGGCATGTAGATCATCACCGCGAGCCATGTGGATGTGAAGGAGGAAATCCTCAATCCATACAGCGGGATCTGTTGTGCCATCGTATGATTCGATATTTACGGGTTTGAAACCCTCCGGGAATTCATGATTCATAACTTCATCAGTCAAGCATAGGGGGTGTGCGGCACCTCTCTGTCGGGCTATATCCCGACGTAGTTCGTATGAGTCCTGTCTGCTGTATTCGGCCCGGTCGAATTTACTCTTGGTGTATCCGACGCGACAATCATCATCTCGTGTGGGGGCACGTGCCTGTGTCCCGTATATTGGCCTTGCGTTTTTTCCTTACTGTCCAATATGTCTCGCAGGTCCTCTGTGTTGCCCCGGGCCTTAGTATTTTTGACTGAGTGGCGACGGGGTGCGGGCTGAACTTTAGGCTGAAACGCCTCTCTGGCTCGGCTGTGTAGTGGCCGGTCAGTCGCATCGTACACTGGTCAATGAGGTTTCAATGCTTCCTCCTTGAGGTGAGGTAGCAACCTGCGTTTTGGGTAACTCTTGGACGGGCGCTCGAGTTCATGCTCCTCGACCGCAAGGACTTTGGTCCACCTGTCTGCTAGCAAGTCTTGATCAGCTTGAAGCTGTTGCTGTTTTTTCTTCAGGCTATTTGCCGTGGCCATAAGCTGGCGCTTGAAGCGCTCTTGCTCGACGGGGTCCTCAGGCACGATGAACTCGTCATCGCCGAGGCTCGCCTCGTCTTCGGAGAGAGGCATGTAATTGTCCTCCTCCGGTTCTCCATCTGCTGCCTGCTCTGGAGGGCTAGCTTGTTCGTCCTCTAGCTCTACATCGTGCTGGAGGGGATTGTTGTTGTCTTTGGCGCTATCCGGAGTGTTATTATCTCCTGTGCCGGTATCACTGCTCCTGCTGTGGCGGGACTCAGAGCGGCGCCGCTGACGTCGGCGCTTGGGTTGCTTCTTGGAGGGGCCATCCTCCACTGTCTCGTCGCCATTGCCTTCTTTGGGGGTGTCCACCATGTATATATCATATGATGAGGTGGCGGTCCAGCGCCCTGAGGGCGGTCGTTCTTGTTCGTCTCTGGCTTCGTCGTCCATACCGTCGAAGTCTTCGGAGTTGAAGTCGAGCATGTCGGTTAAGTCGTCTACAGTGGCTACTAAGTGGGTGGTGGCTGGGCAGCGAATTTCTTCGTCGTCCGCATCCCATTCTAGCCGGACATAGTTTGGCCAAGGTTCTCCTGACAGGGAGAGAGACCTTAATGAATTTAGCACATCTCCGAAAGGTGAGTGCTGAAAGATATCCGCGGAGGTGAACTCCATGATCGGCGCCCAGTCGGATTCGACGGGCACGGATGTGAGCAGCGCGGAGTCCGTGGCCGGAGATGAATCCAGTGATTCGGTGACACGGCTCTCGTAAGGGGTGAAGTTGGTATTTGGCTCTATCGCCACTGAGAGTGCGTCCTCCATGGCGGGGTCTATCCCTCCGCTCTTGGATGGCGCAATTTGCTCCGGATTAACGGCTGGAGTAGCTGCGGATGCGATCTCCCAAACATTGTCCGACGGCAAAGTCACGTCATGCTCGTCGCGACTGTGCGGCACGTCCGACATGGGCTCGAATCCGTTGAAGATCAAGTTTCCAAATCTGACCTGATGGCCAGGGGCGTAGCTCTCGATCTCCTCCAGATGGCCAAGCGAATTGGCCCGCAGTGCGAAGCCGCTGAATACGAAGATCTGTCCGGGGAGGAAAACCTCACCCTGGACCGCATTGCTAGCGATGATCAATGGATCCATCCAGCCTTATGGTGACGACACAGTGGAACTCTCAATGAAAGCACCAATGTCGGTGTCAAAACTGGCGGATCTCGGGTAGGGGGTCCCGAACTATGCGTCTAAGGCGGATGGTAACAGGAGGCAGGGGACACGATGTTTACGCAAGTTCGGGCCCTCTTGATGGAGGTAATACCCTACGTCCTGCTTGATTGTTCTTGATGATATGAGTAGTACAAGAGTTGATCTACCACGAGATCAAAGAGGCTAAACCCTAGAAGCTAGCCTATGGTATGATTGTTTGTCGTCCTACGGACTAAAACCCTCCGGTTTATATAGACACCGGAGGGAGATAGGGTTACACAAGGTCGGTTACAAAGGAGGAGATATACATATCCGTATTGCCTAGCTTGCCTTCCACGCCAAGTAGAGTCCCATCCAGACACGAGACGAAGTCTTCAATCTTGTATCTTCATAGTCCAATAGTCCGGCCAAAGGATATAGTCCGGCTGTCCGGAGACCGCCTAATCCAGGACTCCCTCATTGATCAACTCATCAAAGCGTATATTCCAACTCTGAGATGCTTGCAACAGTCCATAGATGGATCACTGGAGCCTGCACATTTTGTTAGCACCTTTAGGATCACCAAACCTTCTGGTTGCATCATATACAACTCTTCTTTAAGAAATCCATTAAGGAATGTAGTTTTTGACATCCATTTGCCAGATTTCATAAAATGTGGCAATTTGCTAAGATGATTCGGACAGACTTAAGCATCGCTACGAGTGAGAAAATCTCATTGTAGTCAACACCTTGAACTTTGTCAAAACCTTTTTTTCGACAAGTCTAGCTTTGTAGATAGTAACACTACTATCAGCGTCCGTCTTCCTCTTGAAGATCCATTTATTTTCTATGGCTTGCCGATCATCGGGCAAGTCAACCAAAGTCCACACTTTGTTCTCATACATGGATCCCATCTCAGATTTCATGGCCTCAAGCCATTTCGCAGAATCTGGGCTCATCATCGCTTCCTCATTGTTCATAGGTTCGTCATGGTCAATTAACATGACCTCCAGAACAGGATTACCGTACCACTCTGGTGCAGATCTCACTCTGGTTGACCTACGAGGTTCGGTAGTAACTTGATCTGAAGTTACATGATCATCATCATTAGCTTCCTCACTAATTGGTGTAGGAGTAACAGAAACAGATTTCTGTGATGAACTACTTTCCAATAAGGGAGCAGGTACAGTTACCTCATCAAGTTCTACCTTCCTCCCACTCACTTCTTCCGAGAGAAACTCCTTCTCTAGAAAGGATCCATTCTAAGCAACGAATATCTTGCCTTCGGATCTATGATAGAAGGTGTACCCAACTGTCTCCTTTGGGTATCCTATGAAGACACATTTCTCCGATTTGGGTTTGAGCTTATCAGGATGAAACTTTTTCACATAAGCATCACAACCCCAAATTTTAAGAAATGACAACTTTGGTTTCTTGTTAAACCACAGTTCATATAGTGTCGTATCAACGGATTTAGATGGTGCCCTTTTTAATGTGAATGCAGTTGTCTCTAATGCATAACCCCAAAACGATAGTGGTAAATCGGTAAGAGACATCATAGATTGTACTATATCAAATAAAGTACGGTTATGACGTTCGGACACACCATTACGCTATGGTGTTCCAGGTGGCATGAGTTTGTGAAACTATTCCACATTGTTTTAATTGAAGACCAAACTCGTAACTCAAATATTCGCCTCTACGATCAGATCGTAGAAACTTTATTTTCTTGTTACGATGATTTTCCACTTCACTCTGAAATTCTTTGAACTTTTCAAATGTTTCAGACTTATGTTTCTTCAAGTAGATATACCCATATCTGCTCAAATCATCTGTGAAGGTCAGAAAATAACGATACCCGCCGTGAGCCTCAACACTCATCGGACCTCATACACCAGTATGTATTATATCCAATAAGTCAGTTGGTCGCTCCATTGTTCTGGAGAATGGAGTCTTAGTCATCTTTTCCCATGAGGCATGGTTCGCAAGCATCAACTGATTCATAATCAAGTGATTCCAAAAGCCCATCAGCATGGATTTTCTTCATGCGCTTTACACCAATATGACCTAAACGGCAGTGCCACAAATAAGTTGCACTATCATTATTAACTTTGCATCTTTTGGCTTCAATATTATGAATATGTGTATCACTATGATCTAAATTCAACAAACCATTTTCATTGGGTGTATAACCATAGAAGGTTTTATTATTGTAAAAAGAATAACAATTATGCTCTAACTTAAATGAATAACCTATTGCAATAAACATGATCAAATCATATTCATGCTCAACGCAAACACCAAATAACACTTATTTAGGTTCAACACTATTCCCGAAAGTATATGGAGTGTGCGATGATGATCATATCATTCTTGGAACTACTTCCAACACACATCGTTACTTCACCCTTAACTAGTCTCTGTTCATTCCGCAACTCCCGTTTCAAGTTACTACTCTTAGGAACTGAACTAGTATCAAATACCGAGGGGTTGTTGTAAACACTAGTAAAGTACACATCAATAACATGTATATCCAATATACCTTTGTTCACTTTGTCATCCTTCTTATCCGCCAAATACTTGGGGCAGTTCCGCTTCCAGTGACTAGTCCCTTTGCAGTAAAAGCACTTAGTCTCAGGCTTAGGTCCAGACTTGGGCTTCTTCACTTGAGAAGCAACTTGATTGCAGTTCTTTTTGAAGTTCCCCTTCTTCCCTTTGCCCTTTTCTTGAAACTAGTGGTCTTGTTAATCCATGACGTTCGTATGGACCTTCTCTATGGCGCGCCCTAGGGGAGTCCTACTGCCATCGGGAGTAGGATTCCCCCTTTCCTAGTAGAACTAGGAGCCCTTCCAAGTAGTAGGGGTAGGAGAGAAGGAAAGGGAAAAGAGAAGAGAAGGAAGGAGGGGGCGCCGCCCCTCCCCCTAGTCCAATTCGGACTAAACATTGGGGGGCGGGGGGCACAGCCTCTCCTCTCTCTTTCCCCTAAAGCCCAATAAGGCCCATATACTCCCCGGCGAATTCCCGTAACTCTCCGGTACTCCGAAAAATACCCGAATCACTCGGAACCTTTCCAATGTCCGAATATAGTCGTCCAATATATCGATCTTTACATCTCGACCATTTCGAGACTCCTCGTCATGTCCCCGATCTCATCCGAGACTCCGAACTACCTTCGGTACATCAAAACACATAAACTCATAATACAAATCGTCACCAAACTTTAAGCGTGCGGACCCTACGGGTTCGAGAACTATGTAGACATGACCGAGACACGTCTTCGGTCAATAATCAATAGCGGAACCTGGATGCTCATATTGGTTCCTACATATTGTACGAAGATTAACGGTGTCCTGGACTAGGGGGTACTCACCACGTCGTCTCCCGATCTATTAGATTGGGCCGAGGACCCCCGTGGCCATATACTCATGGGCCAGTTCGGACGGCTACCGCATACAAGGAACATTCCACAAGACTTGGCGATCAAGACAAGGACTTCTCCCCACCAGCGTATTCGGCTAGGACTCTTGTTATCCTAGGCCTCCGGTGCATTATATAAACCGAGGCCAGGCTAGTCGATAGATATACAATATATACAACAATCATACCATAGGCTAGCTTCTAGGGTTTAGCCTCCTTGATCTTGTGGTAGATCTACTCTTGTACTACCCATATCGTCAATATTAATCAAGCAGGACGTAGGGTTTTACCTCCATCAAGAGGGCCCGAACCTGGGTAAAACATCGTGTTCCCTTCCTCCTGTTACCATCCGGTCTAGACGCATAGTTCGGGACCCACTACCTGAGATCTGCCGGTTTTGACACCAACATTGGTGCTTCCATTGAGAGTTCCGCTGTGTGATCGACAAAAGGATCGATGGCTCGCCTGCAGATCAACTGCAACTTCGGCATCTTCGTCACCAGCTCGACTGGTCACCTTGGCTTGACCAAGAATTGCGCCTCGTGTTCGGATCACCATGTTCGTACGAGGACCTTCATCAAACATCAACTCCGATCTCTATCAAGATCACGGAGGAATCATCCATGGAGTTCGGGGGCTCAACGTCAACATTGCCCTCAAGCGACCGTTTTTTTTGGACAGCAAACTCGTATCTGCCACCACCACCTCCTTGAGTATCGCTTTGACGATCGCTTTGGTGGAATTGTGCGGAATTGAGTCTATAACAACCCTGGAAAATTTTATCGAGTTCCGATGAAGGAATCTCTGGCAATCCACGATATACCGGAGCCCTGTCAAATCTGGACGGGAATTTGGATGAGTTTAGGGCGCGGAGTCCAGATTCTAGCTCGGACGTCCTTTGGAAGATCCAACCGTTGATCGGCTGTGGAATTCCTATATCTGCCACCTCTCAAAATTTCAGCTTGATCCGACCGTCCAAACTCCGGGAACCTTCCGATTAGTGCATCACTTTTCGGATCTGTTTTCTGCGCGAAAACGAATCCGACCCGAGTTCATCTTTTTTATGAACAGGATTTCGGACATCCCTTTTGAAGGAAGTTTTGTATGGGGTATTGTGTTTTGTTGCCGAACACATCCCACTAACTTTAAGATCTTTTGAACATGATCTTCAACATCATGCTGGTGTCAAACCAGTCCGGCAATATTACTCCACGGCTGTCGACCTGCGCTAGACACGGCGTCACTTTGTTGAGCCGAGCTCAACTTCTTCGGATCATCATCTCGGTAAGCCGAACAAGAGTCCGGCATCGCGAAGAATAAATCATCACCAACATCGCCACCCCACGGATTACACGGAGAGGGCATACCGGCATCGCCGTAGGGTCGCTTCATCAAGCCGGCATCGACCACGTCACGACCTGCATCGACAGGGCCGCACTATTGCTTCTTCAAGCTGGTGTCCATCACGCCGACCTACTTCGACTCATCGGCTGACATCGAGGCTTCGACATCTCGGCTGGACCGGGGGCTTCGCCATCTCTTCATCAACCTACTTCGGACACTTCGGCTCACTAGCCGACCAGCTCCGTCACGTTAGCTGGGCCGAGGGCTTTGCCTCGGCGAGCCAACCTTTACCAGCATTGCCATGCTGTCGTTTTATCGCCCATCAGGCAATGGGTGTGCGGAGCGAGTCCCAATTTTGGGAATCACCTTCCTTGGGATTGCTACAACAAATAAACCAGGTGCTATCAATCCCTAATATTTTTTGCTTGTTTGGGTTCATTTTTCCCAAGGAACTATTACTCTGGTTTGTCCATCATATGTACACAGGTCTATCAAATGGTGGCCGCATTAACGACAGTCGCATTGTGGTTCGGTTAGTTTCCGTACATAGTCTGGCAAACGCCGCATCCGGAGCTCGGACCGACCTGCGAATTCAGGCTTTGCCACGCCTTTACCGCATCAAGCCGACACCCTGCATCAACAATGACTTCGATGCCAGGCCATATCTCTTTTATTACTCACTTTGCATAAATTATTTATTATGCAACGTTTTTTTAATTTAATTATCATTATTACTATTATCTCTGGTTTGCACTATTTTTTGTGCACAGGAAAATGATCCGGGGACTTCGGCGTCACTCTGCCGGTCTGCATTGACCGTGCTATGTCACCACTTCGGCGTGTCAAGCTCTCCGCTCCGCCACCTCGGGACCGGCTTGAGGGATGGAACCTTGCCCCGCATCAAGCTCGGACCGCGTCATCAATACCGAACACATTAACCAGCTAAGTCGCTTTCATGCTCAAAGCTTTAATTTCTAACTTGTGTTTGGTTCGACCAAGCATTATTCTTTTTTGGAAAAAAGTTGCTTCTAAAAAATTTCTTTGTCCAAACTTTGTTTGTGACGCATAAATTCAAATACCCCGTTTACTTGGGGGCTTCCTTTATGAAGCTTTTCCTGTTGCATATGATTATACTTGTACGGCTTAGTTCATTGTTCGTGTATTACGCCACAATATGCACCACATTGACTTAAGCGATTTGCAAGCTGGGTTGCCTCGCTCCTGTGTTTACCCCTACGTTCCCGATTGTTCGGCTAGGGAGTAAAGGGAGCACCTCTGTGATTGTCACGATCGGGTCACCCGAGCCGGACCTCAGACTGGGTGAAGCCGAAAGCTAGCGCTCTTATAGTTATTCAATGATGGTCGGCACACAACGGAACTCATGAGTACAAAAAATCTATTGCACAAGTCTCATAATAACAATGAGCACCGAAGAAAGGTATCGGTGGGGGTACTATTTTCTTCGAAGATGCTTCTTACTCTTCGCAGTAATATAGCATAAGTTCCCTGAGCGCGCTTTGTCTGTTACAGCCTTATGGCCTGATTGCCTGGTTATTGGAAACACCGTCGATATTCTCGACCGATGGAGTACATAACACTTTTCGGTCCTTAACCGAAGAGGGAGAAGCCGACGGTCAGTTAAGACGCGTTTAAAGTTCGGTTGAACATAGATATGATATAAGTACTTCGGTACATGCAATCATTCTTCTACCCAAGTCACTTGGGGGCTCTTAAGTTTATTTGAGCCATTTTATAATAAGTGTTCTTCTTCTCAGTCGTTGCAAAGTTCTATTATTATTATTTATCACTCCTTTTTTCGACGCGAGTGTGCGGTCACTAGCCGGGGAGCCTAATTTCTCTCTCAAAGCCGCTAGAGTTTAGTTTGCTAAACTGGCCTAATGAGAAGTACTCCGCCCTCGGGATAGGAGGTTGAAGCCGTAGGCTGACCCGCTCGAAGTCTTGAGATAGGATGTGTCATGTTAAAGGACGACAGAAGCACTTCTTTTTTCTAAGACCAATTTTTGGATTGGCACCGAACACTTGATCTTGTTCGGACGTCATGTTTTTACTGACGTTTCTTGGTTTTCCAAGCTTTTTGGCACTTTTAAACTATGTGTGCTTTTCCAGCATTAGTCTCGCAGTGCAATGTCGGACACCTTTAGAGATTCGGCAAAAACATTCCCGGATATTGCTATATATGCATCGGTTTTGAATTGTGTCTTCGGTCAATAGTTGGGTTGCCCGGCTCCTGCGCTTGCCTCCTACATTCCGCTCTGTTCGGCTAGGTGTGCAAAGGAAGAACCACTGCGATTGTGCTTCTAGCTCACATGGTTAAGCACCTCAGTGGAGAAAGCCGAAAACTGACTGTCACAATAAGCATAAACTGGTCAGCGATCCGATGATAGTGTTAAATGACGGGCCATTCATAACAATGGCCGAAGTGTTCACGGCTTGACCTCGACTATCGCCGAACACTACCGGGGGCTATTAACTGGCCTCCCAAACTAAATCCTCGATATTATGCTCTTACATTAGAGCTGAGGCTGCATGATCATGCTTAGCATGACAACCCAAAGAAAGGAACCGATAGCGGGACTATTTTCTTTGGAAGACATTTCTTATGTTAAACAGTAATATAACATATCTCTCTGCGTACCTTTGTTCATAAAACCGTATGGCCAGATTGCCTTGTTTGCCGTAAATCTTTGCCCTCATAAAGGCTTTATAAAGTAGGACAAACACTCCTCGGCTACTGGCCGAGGAGGTGGAAGCCGATGGTCGGTCAACAAAGTTTTGTACAATGCGGATCCGAGCATTAATGACGTAAATTACTTGGATACATAGAGTCATTACACATAATTTGTGATTTTACTATGGATATCGATCCTTAATTCGGCCACCCGTGCCCGCATTAAGGCTCGGGGGCTACTGGGCTTCGGGCTCATTATTTACAAATATTAAAGGGGCACATCGATCCCCTGATCTGGTGTTGCCACCCGACCAGTGTCTCGAGGGCTACTGCATTGCCTGTTCAATGCAGAAAATTTCAAGTGCAATACAGTTTCCAAGGAGATTTTGATCCTCAGGTTGGTCGGCCGCACCCAACTTGAGTCTCGAGGACTGAGCATGCCGCTTTTTCTGTCCCGAAGTATTCTGCCGAGCTAGGACTTGATCCTCAGACCGATTTTGCAAATCAACCTAAGTCTCAGGGGCTACTGGGATCAGCGGTCTTATGTCATCCTTCATGTGCATGTCGGGTTTTAGAGCGATACACACCTTGAGGGCTACTGGCCATATATCTCGGCAGAGAATAAATTGCAATAATAAAAAATATTGACAAAAAATCGGCCCACAGTCGGGGTGGTGCACCACCTCGGAAGCTGTCCGGCATAAAGCTCGGGCGCTAGTGGCTGGCTCCATAGAGGGCATTTCCGGCATTAAGCTCGGATAAACTCCTTCAAATTTTTTGAACCAAGGTGATATGACACCTCGGATATATTTCGGCGTTGGAGCTCGGATATACAGTCCGGTGTTGGAGCTCGGATACATAGTCCGGCATTGGAGCTCGGATACATTCCGGCGCTAGAGCTAGGAAGCGGTCCGGCGTTGGTTCTCGGCTGCAAAAGATACCTCGAATGCAGTCCTGCGTTGGAGCTCGGACGCAAGAGGACCCTGCCTCCCGGGAACAACTTCAAATCCGAGGTGTGGCATAAAAATAAACAAGGCATTGATAAAGGCCAGAAACTTAAAGGGGCACCTCGGATACCCGACGTGTAAACTCGTCGAATACATTTCGGCGATCCTCAAGATCGAAGATAAAGAAGATTTGTTGAACTAGTTTTCAAGACCGGCAACCGAAGATGAAGAACAGTTCGGAAGAATCGAGGAGCGTCCCTAACTTGAAGACCGGTTCAGGGGGCTACTGACGGTGTCCTGGACTAGGGGGTACTCACCACGTCGTCTCCCGATCTATTAGATTGGGCCGAGGACCCCCGTGGCCGTATACTCATGGGCCAGTTCGGACGGCTACTACATACAAGGAAGATTCCACAAGACTTGGCGATCAAGACAAGGACTTCTCCCCACCGGCGTATTCGGCTAGGACTCTTGTTATCCTAGGCCTCTGGTGCATTATATAAACCGAGGCCAGGCTAGTCGATAGATATACAATATGTACAACAATCATACCATAGGCTACCTTCTAGGGTTTAGCCTCCTTGATCTCGTGGTAGATCTACTCTTGTACTACCCATATCATCAATATTAATCAAGAAGGACGTAGGGTTTTACCCCCATCAAGAGGGCCCGAACCTGGGTAAAACATCGTGTTCCCTGCCTCCTGTTACCATCCGGCCTAGACGCATAGTTCGGGACCCACTACCCGAGATCCGCCGGTTTTGACACCGACAAAGATCTTTAACGGTCAAACCGCATAACAACATATGTTGTTCCCTTTGTCATCGGTATGTTACTTGCCCGAGATTCGATCGTCGGTATCTCAATACCTAGTTCAATCTCGTTACCGGCAAGTCTCTTTACTCGTTGTGTAATACATCATCCCGCAACTAACTCATTAGTTACAATGCTTGCAAGGCTTATAGTGATGTGTATTACCGAGTGGGCCCAGAGATACCTCTCGGACGATCAGAGTGACAAATCCTAATCTTGAAATACGCCAATTCAACAAGTACCTTCGGAGACACCTGTAGTGCACCTTTATAATCACCCATTTACATTGTGACGTTGGTAGCACACAAAGTGTTCCTTCGGTAAATGGGAGCTGCATAATCTCATAGTCATATGAACATGCATAAGTCATGAAGAAAGCAATAGCAACATACTAAATGATGAAGTGTTAAGCTAACAGAATGGGTCAAGTAAATCACATCATTCTCCTAATGATGTGATCCCATTAATCAAATGAAAACTCATGTCTATGGCTAGGAAACTTAACAATCTTTGATTAACGAGCTAGTCAAGTAGAGGCATACTAGTGACACTATGTTTGTCTATGTATTCACACATGTATTATGTTTCCGGTTAATACAATTCTAGCATGAATAATAAACATTTATCGTGAAATAAGGAAATAAATAATAACTTTATTATTGCCTCTAGGGCATATTTCCTTCATTGAGTATGATTATGTTAAATCTTTTATGGATACTGATGCTTTTCAAAAGTTTAGCACTAAATATGGACTTGACTCTGAGATAGTAGCCTCCTTTTGTGAATCATTTGCTACTCATGTTGAACTCCCTAAAGAGAAGTGGTTTAAATATCACCGACCTATTAAAGAAGAAACTAAAGAACCAGTACCAGTTAGAGGAGAAACTATACTTTATAATTTTGATCCAGTTGTTCCTTCTGCTTATATTGAGAAACCATCTTTCCCTGTTAGGATAAAGGAACATGCTAAAGTCTCAACTGTGGTTAACAAAAGCTACATTAGAACACCAAACCTGATGAACAAATTAAAGTTGAACCTAGTATTGCTATGGTTAAAGATCTCTTGGAAGAAGATATGGATGGGCATGTTATTTACTTTTGTGAAGAAGCTGCTAGAATTGCAAAACCTGATAATAAAGATAAACACAGACCCGTTGTTGGCATGCCTGTCATCTCAGTTAAAATAGGAGATCACTGTTATCACGGTTTATGTGGCATGGGTGCTAGTGTGAGTGCTATTCCTTACACCTTATATCAAGAAATTATGAAGGACATAGCACCTGCAGAGTTAGAAGAAATAGTTGTTACTATTAAACTTGCTAATGGAGACACCATATCACCATTTGGGATTGTTAGAGATGTTGAAGTCTTGTGTGAAAAAATAAAATACCCTACTGATTTTCTTGTTCTTGGTTCCCCACAAAATGACTTTTGTCCCATTATCTCTGGTAGACCTTTCTTGAATACAGTTAATGCTAAGATAGACTATAAGAAACAAACTGTTGGTGTTAGCTTTGGTAATGAATCTCATGAGTTTATTCCAAGTTTAGTAGAAATCTTCATGAAAAATAATTGCCTAGTAAGGATGAATTAATTGGTCCTGCTTCTATTGCTGTACCACCTACTGATCCTTTAGAACAATATTTGCTAGACCATGAAAATGATTTTCATATGCATGAAAGAAATGAAATATATAAAATTTTCTTTGAACAACGTCCTCTGCTTAAACAAAATTTGCCTATTGAAACTCTAGGAGGTCCTCCTCCACCTAAATGTGATTCTGTGTTTGAATTAAAACAATTGCCAGACACTTTGAAATATGCTTATCTTGATGAAAATAATATATATCCTGTTATTATTAGTGCTACCTTTCAAAACATGAAGAAGAAAGATTATTGAAAGTTCTAAAGAAGCACCGAGCGGCTATTGGATATACTCTTGATGATTAAAGGGCATTAGTCCCACTCTATGTTAGCACAAAATTAATATGGAACCTAATGCTAAACCTATTGTTGATCACCAATGTCGGTTAAATCCGAAGATGAAAGAAGTGGTAAGAACGAAAATATTAAAACTTCTGGAAGTAGGTATAATCTATCCCGTAGCTGATAGTAGATGGGTAAGTCATGTTCATTGTGTTCCTAAGAAAGGAGGTATAACTGTTGTTCCTAATTATCAGAATGAACTTATTCCACAAAGAATTGTCACAGGCTATAGAATGGTAATTGATTTTAGAAAATTAAACAAAGCAACTAGAAAATATCATTATCCTCTGCCTTTTATTGATCAAATGCTTGAAAGATTATCTAAGCACACACACTTTTGCTTCCTTGATGGATATTCTGGCTTTTCACAAATACATGTTTCTCAACCTGATCAAGAAAATACCACTTTTACTTGTCCCTTTGGAACTTATGCTTATAGACATACGCATTTTGTTTATGTAATGCACCTGCTACATTTCAAAGATGTATGACTGCTATAGTCTTTGACTTTTGTGAAAAGATTGTTGAGGTTTTCTTGGATGACTTTTCTGTTTATGGGAAGTCTTTTGATGATTGTTTAAGCAATCTTGATCGAGTTTTGCAGAGATGTGAACAAACGAATCTCGTCTTGAATTGGGAGAAGTGCCACTTTATGGTTAATGAAGGCATTGTCCTGGGTCATAAAATTTCTGAAAGAGGTATTGAAGTGGAAAAAGCTAAGGTTGATGCGATTGAGAAAATGCCATGTCCTAAAGATATAAAAGGTATTCGTAGTTTCTTAGGTCATGCTAGTTTCTATAGGAGATTTATCAAAGACTTTTCAAAAATTTCTAGGCCTCTTACTAATCTCTTGCAGAAGGATATTCTTTTTGTTTTTGATGATGATTGTTTAGATGCCTTTGAAACACTTAAGAAAGCTTTAATTTCTGCACCTATTGTTCAACCACCTGATTGGAACTTGCCTTTTGAAATTATGTGTGATGGTAGTGATTATGCTGTTGGTGTTGTTCTAGGACAAAGAGTTGATAAGAAAATTTATGTCATTCATTATGCTAGTAAAACTATAGATAGTGCTCAAAGAAATTATGCTACTACTGAAAAGGAATTCCTAGTAGTTGTGTTTGCTTGTGATAAATTTAGACCTTATATTGTTGATTCCAAAGTAACTGTTCACACAGACCATGCTGCTATTAAATATCTTATGGAAAAGAAAGATGCTAAACCTAGACTTATTCGATGGGTTCTTGTTACAAGAATTTGATTTGCATATCATTGATAGAAAAGGAGCTGAGAACCCAGTAGCTGATAATTTATCTAGGCTTGAAAATGTGCTTGATGACCCACTACCTATTGATGATAGTTTTCCCGATGAGCAGTTAGCTGCAATAAATGTTTCTCATGGTACTCCTTGGTATGCTGATTATGCCAATTACATTGTTCCTAAATATTTACCACCTAGGTTTACATACCAACAAAAGAAAAAATTCTTCTATGATTTAAGACATTACTTTTGGGATGACCCACATCTTTATAAACGAGTAGATGGTATTGTTAGACATTGTGTACCTGAGCATGAACCGGGACAAATCCTACGAAAATGTCACTCCGAAGCTTATGGAGGGCATCATGCTAGAGATAGAACTGCTCACAAGGTATTGCAATCTGGATTGTATTGGCATACTCTCTTCAAGGATGCCCGTAAGTTTGTCTTATCTTGTGATGAATGTCAAAGGATAGGTAATATCGGTAAGCGTCAAGAAATGCCTATGAATTATTCACTTGTTGTTGAACCATTTGATGTTTGGGGATTTGATTACATGGGACCTTTTCCTTCCTCTAATGGGTATACACATATTTTGGTTGCTGTTGATTATGTTACTAAATGGGTAGAAGCTATTCCAACTAGTAGTGCTGATCACAACACCTCTATTAAAATGATTAAGGAAGTTATTTTCCCAAGGTTTGGAGTCCCTAGATATTTAATGACTAATGGTGGTTCCACTTTATTCATGGTGTTTTTCGTAAAATGCTTGCCAAGTATGATGTCAACCATAGAATTGCATCACCTTATCATCCTCCTTCTAGTGGTTAAGATGAACTTAGCAATAGAGAAATAAAATTAATTTTGCAAAAGATTGGCAATAGGTCCAGGAAGAATTGGTCTAAGAAATTAGATGATGCACTTTGGGCTTATAGAACAGCTTATAAAAATCCTATGGGTATGTCTCCTTATAAAATGGTTTATGGAAAAGCTTGTCATTTACCTCTCGAGTTAGAACATAAAGCATATTGGGCAATTAAAGAACTCAATTATGATTTCAAACTTGCTGGTGAAAAGAGGTTATTTGATATTAGCTCATTAGATGAATGGAGAACCCAAGCTTATGGAAATGCAAAATTATTTAAAGAAAGGGCAAAAAGATGTCATGACAAAAGAATTCAAAAGCGTGAGTTTAAGGTCGGAGAATATGTTCTTTTGTACAACTCTCGATTCAGATTCTTTCCAGGAAAACTCCTCTCAAAATGGGAAGGCCCATACGTCATCGAGGAGGTTTACCGGTCTGGAGCTATCAAAATAAATAATTCCGAAGGTACTAACCGGAAGGTTGTAAATGGGCAACGAATAAAGCATTATATCTCAGGTATGCCTATTAATATTGAAAGTAATATTATCCAAACTATGACAACGGAAGAATACATAAAAGAGTCCTTCCAAAACACTCCAGAATCGTCAAAATAAGGAGGTACGTGATATGATAAGTAAACGGACTCCGAAAAATCCGCAAAATATTTTTTGTCAGTTTTGGAATATTTTAGAATTTTGGGAATAAAGAAACTTCCAGGAAGCCTCCCTTGGTGGGCACAATACACCATGGCGCGCCTAGGTGGGTTGTGCCCACCTGGGACACCTTCTGTACTCCGTTTTTCTACCTTATGCTTGTCCTCCAAGATAAAAAATCTATATATACTTCCCGAACCTGTTGATCACCGTATCGCGGAGAAATCCTCTGTTATCTTTTTCATTGCTGTTTTCTGTCACATCCCATCTACCATGGCCTCTTCAAGCTCCTCCAAGGACAAGTTCTTCAAGAACGTCATCAACCCATATCTGCGGGAGGTGGTGTAGCACCCTCAAGTCATCCAGATCCATGAGGGGGTGCTTCACCTCCGCGTTGTGCCATGTCCCAAGGGGACAGGAACTATGGAGGCGAGGCTCGAAGCTGTGGAGCAAGACGTCTTCCGGTGCAATGGGATGGTGGAGCATGGTGCTACGTCTTGAGCTTGCGTTAGTTTTCCCTGAAGAGGAAGGGATGATGTAGAAGAGTAGCGTAAGTATTTCCCTCAGTTTTTGAGAACCAAGGTATCAATCCAGTAGGAGCCCACGCTCAAGTCCCTCGTACCTGCACAAAGCAATAGCTACCCGCAACCAACACGATTAGGGGTTGTCAAGCCCTTCACGGTCACTTACGAGGGTGAGATCTGATAGATAGAATATTTTTTTATTTTTGATATAAAGATGCAAAGTAAAAAGTAAAGGCAAAGTAAATAGCAAAACAATATAAAAGTGATGGAGATTGATATGATGAGAATAGACCCGGGGGCCATAGGTTTCACTAGTGGCTTCTCTCAAGAGCATAAGTATTCTACGGTGGGTGAACAAATTACTGTTGAGCAATTTATAGAATTGTGCATAATTATGAGAATATCTAGGCATGATCATGTATATAGGCATCACGTCCATGACAAGTAGATCGAAACGATTCTGCATCTACTACTATTACTCCACTCATCGACCGCTATCCAGCATGCATCTAGAGTATTAAGTTAAAAATAGAGTAACGCCTTAAGCAAGATGACATCATGTAGAGAGATACATTCATGCAATATGAAATAAACCCCATCTTGTTATCCTCGATGGCAACGATACAATACGTGCCTTGCTGCCCCTTCTGTCACTGGGTAAGGACACCGCAAGATCGAACCCAAAGCTAAGCACTTCTCCCATGGGAAGAACTACCAATCTAGTTGGCCAAACCAAACGGATAATTCGAAGAGACTTGCAAAGATAACCAATCATGCATAAAAGAATTCAGAGAAGATTCAACTATTATTCATAGATAGACTTGATCATAAACCCACAATTCATCGGTCTCAACAAACACACCGCAAAAATAAGATTACATCGAATAGATCTCCACGAGAGAGGGGGAGAACTTTGTATTGAGATTCAAAGAGAGAGAAGAAGCCATCTAGCTACTAACTATGGACCCGAAGGTCTGAGGTAAACTACTGACACTTCATCGGAGGGGCTAGGATGATGTAGAAGCCCTCCGTGATGGCGGCCCTCTTCCGGCGGAGCTCCGGAACAGGCCCCAAGATGGGATCTCGTGGATACAGAAAGTTGCGGCGGTGGAATTAGGGTTTTGGCTCCTGTTCTGATCGTTTGGGGGTATGTGTGTATATATAGGAGGAAGGAGTACGTCGATGGAGCACCAAGGGGCCCACGAGGCAGGGGCGCGCCCTAGGGGGTCGCACCCCCACCCTCGTGACCACCTCTTTGATCCCTTGCAGTAGGGTCCAAGTCTCCTGGATCACACTTGGCGAGAAAATCACGTTTCCGAAGATTTTATTCCGTTTGGACTCCGTTTGATATTCTGTTTATCCGAAACACTGAAATAGGCAAAAAAAACAGTAATTCTGGGCTGGGCCTCCGGTTAATAGGTTAGTCCCAAAAATAATATAAAAGTGGAAAATAAAGCCCAATATAGTCCAAAACAGTAGATAATATAGCATGGAGCAATCAAAAATTATAGATACGTTGGAGACGTATCACATGAGCTCAATGCCAATCACCTCATGATCACGGACCTTTCCCGTGATCTCAAGGTGGATGGCAAGCCCGTGAAGGAAATCATCTTCACCTTCAACGAGCAAATCAACTTCCTCCAAAGCCAGATCTATGATCTTCAAAACCAACTCTTTGAATATGAGGCGAGGTTTAAAGGTATGAGTTTGGCTGCTAGTTGCAGGACTCATGAGACTCACTCCTCCTATCACGATGGTGGACCACTACCATCGAAATCCGAGGACAATATCTCTTCTTCATCACCACCTTCATCTTCTTCACCACCAAAGGAGAATTGAGTATCGGGTATGGGCACTCCCCTTGGCTTCCGCCAAGCTTGGGGGAGGTGCCAAGGTATCGTATCACCCCACTATTTTTTTGCTTTTACTTATTTTAGTTCGATCCTTTTGCTTTAGATGAATAAAAGTTTAGTTCGATCCTTTCTTCTTTGAGAGTTTGCTTAGTGATCTATCCTTCTAATCATGTGCAAGTTATATAATAAAGTTTAGTATGAGTTTTTGTTTTCTTTACTTTCATGTTGCAAATAAAAGAAATAAATAAGAAAGGAAACAATTAAAAGAAAGGAAATAAAGAAAGAAAAGATTATATACTAATCCTATGGTAGGTGATGGCACCACATAAGGAAAAGTATAAGTAGAAAATTTTATTAGAGATTGACAAACATAGCATTAGTCAATGATGCAACTCGTGAAAGAATTAATGAGGGAAGAGAAGATTCACATATAAATATACTATCCTAGAAATCTTTTGTGATTGTGAGCCCCCATCAAAATATTATATGCCAAAATT
The DNA here is from genome assembly GCF_018294505.1 of Triticum aestivum. Lineage (NCBI taxonomy): Eukaryota > Viridiplantae > Streptophyta > Magnoliopsida > Poales > Poaceae > Triticum > Triticum aestivum. The sequence goes on along the minus strand of NC_057809.1, from coordinate 8,900,284 downwards.
GTTGACGTTGGACAACGAACACAACTTAATGATTTATGTTCGTTCATATTCACATAGAAGTCATATTGTCATAGATCCTTTAACATGTGGTGCTTGCCCCCTATCTTTGCTAGCCCAAAATTCTACACTAAGTAGAGATACTACTTGTGCATCAAAAAACCCTTAAACCCAAATATATTTTCAAGTGTCCACCATACCTACCTAGGGATTGAGCAAGATCCCTCAAGTAAGTTGTCATCGGTGCAAAAAGGCAATAAAAATTGCTTCTAAAAATGTGAGATCATTTAGTGTAAGAGAAAATTAGCGTTGCACGAACTTGTGATGGTGAAGAATAAAAGTGATAGACTGCATAATAAAGGTTGCTATCACAAGGGGCAATGCAACGTGACGTTCTTTTGCACTAAGGGGTTGACCATACAAACAAATAAGTGCATGGCAACCTCTAGTTCCCTCTGCGAAGGGCCTATCTTTTACTTTTCTGCAAGAGTCAAAGTTTTTCTCTCTATTCCTTTTATTTTTCTCCTTTGGCAAGCATCATGTGGTGAGGAAAGATCTAGGCACATGTGTCCAGTTGAATATGGGTGGCATGAGTTATTATTGATGACATCGCCCTTGAGGTGAGTCTGTTGGGAGGCAAAATCATAAGCCCCTATCTTTCTATGTGTCCGGTTGAAACGTTTTGCTCATGGGTACGAGGTGAGTGTTAGCAATCATAGAAGAATATATGATGGTTGAGTATGTGGACTTTCCTAAAGGCTCCGACATGTGACCCTTCCTGAAAAGATGATGAATTGTAGTTGCAAAGTTGACTGAGAACATAGTTTGTTGGTTTCTAATAGAGTTTTTGCTTTATACTTCGATTGTGTGATGAACTATTACTTATTCATGAGAAGCATATGATGATAGTCCTATGATAAAAGTCCTATGTTTAATTTTGTTGCTGTAATAATAATCAACATGATGCTTCTATGTCCGTATTTTGTTTTTATCGACACCTCTCTCTCTCAAAGCATGTGGACATGTTTTTCGATTTTGGTTTTCGCTTGAGGACAAGCGAGGTCTAAGCTCGGGGGAGTTGATACGTCCATTTTGCATCATGTTTTCTTACTGTTATTATAATGTATTATCCATAATAATTCTTTTTGGAGTAATTCTAATGCCTTTTCCCTCATAATATGCAAGGTACACACCAAGGGGGAGAATTCTGGCAGCTAGAAATCTGGACCTAGAAAAGCTACGTCAGGCTACCTATTCTGCACAACTCCAAATGAGCTGAAACTTCACGGGGATTTTTTGGAATATATAAGAATTATTGGAGAAAATAACTACCAGAGGGGGGCCACCAGGTGGGCACAACCCACCTGGGCGCGCGAGGGCCCCCTAGCGCGCCCTGGGGGGTTGTGGCCTCCTCGGCCCACCTCCGGTGCCCATCTTTTGATATATATAAGTCATTTAACCTATAAAAAAGAAGAGGAGGACTTTCGGGACGAAGCACTGCCGCCTCGAGGCGGAACTTAGGCAGGAGCACTTTTGCCCTCTGACGGAGTGACTCCGCCAGTGTAACTTCCCGCCCGGATGGGGAAATCATCGTCATCATCATCACCAACAACTCTCCCATCTTGGGGAGGGCAATCTCCATCAATACCTTCAACAGCACCATCTACTCTCAAACCCTAGTTCATCTCTTGTGTTCAATCTTGTTACCGGAACTATAGATTGGTACTTGTGAGTGACAAGTAGTGTTGATTACATCTTGTAGTTGATTACTATATGGTTTATTTGGTGGAAGATTATATGTTCAGATCCAATATGCTATTTAATACCCCTCTAATCATTAGCATGTTTATCATTTGTGAGTAGTTACTTTTGTTCTTGAGGTCACGGGAGAAATCATGTTGCAAGTAATCATGTGAATTTGATATGTGTTCGATATTTTGATAGTATGTATGTTGTGATTCCCTTAGTGGTGTCATGTGAACGTAGACTACATTACACTTCACCATATTTGGGCCTAAGGGAATGCATTGTGGAGTAGAAATTAGATGATGGGTTGCGAGAGTGACAGAAGCTTAAACACCAGTATATGCGCTATTCCGTAAGGGACCGATTGGATCCCAAAGTTTAATGTTATGGTTAGAATTTATTCTTAATACTTTTCTCATAGTCGCGGATGCTTGCGGGAGGGTTAATCATAAGTAGGAGGTTTTCTCAAGTAAGAACAACACCTAAGCACCGGTCCACCCACATATCAAATTATCAAAGTAGCGAACACGAATCGAACCAACATGATGAAAGTGTACCCTCAAGAACACTTTGCTTATTATAAGAGACTGTTTTGGCCTTTCCTTTTCCTCAAAAGGATTGGGCTACCTTGCTGCACATTTGTTTTTTTTTGAGAAATTTTCATTCATATCACAAATCAGTACAAAGTAGTTGACCCTTACAAGCACACTGAAATGCAAACACAAAGGACCATGAACACCTAGAGTACCCTAAGACAACCATAACACAAGAAGATCTCCGGAGCCCTGTGTCATCATCCCTGAATCTTGAGAGAAGACCCCTGCAGCAGAAAGATCTGCAACCAGTCGCAAATAGGTCATCATCTTCGACCACGGTACAATTGCCGCCACGCTGCTTTCTCCTTTCTTGACACCGGCGTTGAGAGGGCATGGACATCAATCCAACACACCTGCAACAGCGTTTGCCATCTTTGGCTTTGAGTACCATGAGAAGTGTCCCTTCCGAAAGGAAGAGAACTGGAGTCATCCGACCGGTCCAGCACCATGGCCGGGCCATCCGCCCGGATAAAGCACGATCTCCCACCAGCATCAGCGCAGAGGAAGGAGAAGAACAGCAACAGCAAATCATACCAACAAGGAAGAAGAAAGGTCTTCGTCTCCCTGCCTCCATCGCCCATCTGAGGATCCAAACGGCCAGTGCCGATGGACCTCCAACCACCATAGCCCGCGACCTCGACGAGATCCGGGGATCCCCAACACCGCTGGCTCCTAGACGAAGGCAAAAGCCTCGCCTGACCGCAAACGGAGCCCGGAGAAACTTATTCCGACACGACACCACCGCAACGGCCTCGGCAACGTCTCTCTCAACCCTAACCCTACCACACACCCACCTAGGTTCCCCCTCCCTCCCGCCGCCAGAGCGGCCGACGGAGAGAGAGGGAACCGGCGGCGTGCAAGGGATCCCTAGTCGCCTCCTTGATCGCCTTGTGCGATCCAACTTTTCTGGGCGTACGGTTCTGCTGCACATTTTTTACTACTATCGTTACTTGCTCGTTACAAATTACTTGTTATCAAACCACACTGCTACTTACAATTTTAACACTTGCAGACATTACCTTACTGGAAACTACTTGTCATTTCCTTCTGCTCCTCGTTGGGTTCGACACTCTTTCTTATCGAAAAGAGCTACAATTGATCCCCTATACTTGTGGGTCATTAGTTCATGGGTTGACTAGTAGCATCTCTCAAACAAGGTGACACAAAATAACAAACATTGATATTAGTCTAACATATAGTCATAATATAAATGCATATCTATTCATATAGAAGGTATGCCCATACACCCAAAATTTTAACACATGCTAAAATTGGCTAATACTCCATCTATGGTACCCAAATCCATGTAACATCTAGTTATGAAGTAACAAGCTAAGAGGAACTGCATTAATAACTTTGACATACCATTGCAAATCTTTCTCCTACCCAAGCCGATGTTGAGATAATTAAAAAACTCATATTTTTAAATCTTTCTCCTACCCAAGCCGATGTTGAGATAATTAAAAAACTCATATTTTTACCCTTAGTGTAGCCAACCAAGAAAGCATGAATGGATACTAACACTGAAAAGGAGTATAAGAAGTATATGTTGTTAGGCTCCAAGTGCAGGAGATTTTAGCAACGAATAACTTTCCCTCAGTGAGAAACTAAGGTATGGATCTGTGGAGGCAACTATGTTTCGTAACAGAATAAATTTCTACAGCAAAAATAAAATTGCACTTGTGTCCCCAACTGTGCTAACAAGGGTGCCAACCTTGCTAGTCTTGCTAGTTTAACAAGATAATTAAAATATAATCTGGTAGATAATAGTTTTATATTTTCTGAATAAAACATATTGAAATGAAAGTGTGTATAAATTTTTTTGAAACTTATCCTTATTCTAAAAATGGGAATGTGGTTCATATGTACACCAAGTGTAACCCCCCAACACATTAAAGTGCATTTTTAGCATAGTAATGTGAAAAGGTGCATAATGAAATATTTCATGCCCATACTAAACATCTGAGATGTGTTGATATTACATAGGCCGTACATCCATATTTCTATAGACCGAAACCCTCCCTGCATCTATAGCTAATAATCCGCTTGTATGTCGAGATACCCTGCAAAATCCAAACTATAACTGTAAACACAGATAATTCCATTGAGAAAAATTACATATTGTTGTTCATATGGCTTATTTTAGTCCTCAAACAAACATTTATCCCGAGTTCCCAATACATCTCCAACGTATCTACAATTTTTTATTGTTCATGCTATTATATTATCAATCTCGGAACTTTTATATGTGTAATTATGCTATCATTTTTTGGGACTAACTTATTAACCTAGTGTCCAATGCCAGTTGCTGTTTTTCCCTTGTTTTTGTCTTTACACAAAGTCAATACCAAACGAAGTCCAAATGGAACGACACTTTTTGACGATTTTTCTTGGACCACAAGACACCCTGGAAGCTTTGGGAGGAGGCCAGAAGATCCACAAGGTGGCCACAAGCTCACGGCGCGCCCTCCAAGCTTGTGGGCCCCCCGTGGCACTTCCAAACCTAATCTTTCTTCTATAAATACCCAAATATTCCCTAGACCAGAGGGCACACCAAAAATACTTTTCCATCGCCGCAAGTTTCTCTTTGTGAGAAGCCATATGGGGACCTTTTCCGGTACTCTGGCGGAAGGGGGTTCGATCACGGAGGGCTTCTACATCAACCTTGTTACCCTTCTGATGATGTGCGAGTATTTTACCACACACCTACAGGTCCATAGCTAGTAGCTAGATGGCTTCTTTTCTCTCTTTGATTTTCAATACAATGTTCTCCTCGATGTTCTTGGAGATCTATTCGATGTAATCTTGTTTTACGGTGTAGTTGTTGAGATCTGATTAATTGTGGATTTATGATGAGATTATCCATGAATATTATTTGAGTCTTATCTGAACTCTTTTATGCATGATTTATATAGCTTTGTATTTCTCTCTGATATATTGATTTGGTTTGGCCAACTAGATTGATTTTTCTTGCAATGGGAGAGGTGCTTTGTAACGGGTTCAATCTTATGGTGCACAATCCCAGTGACAAAAGGGGATATAACACGTATTTGTATTGTTGCCATTAAGGATAAAAAGATGGGGTTTGTTCATATTGATTGGATCTATCCCTCTACATCATGTCATCTTGCTTAAGGTGTTACTCCATTTTTGTTAACTTAATACATTAGATGCATGCTAGATAGCGGTCGATGTGTGGAGTAATAGTAGTAAATGCAGGCAGGAGTCGGTCTACTTGTCTCGGACGTGATGCCTATATACATGATCATTGGCTTGGATATCGTCATAACTATACGCTTTTCTATCAATTGCTCAACAGTAGTTTGTTTACCCACTGTATGCTTTCTTTCACGAGAGGGGCCTCTAGTGAAAACTATGGCCCCCGGGTCTATCTTTTATCATATTATTTTCAGATCTGTAAAATAAAAAACACAAAAGTACCTTGCTGCAATTCATTTACTTTTATTTTGTTTTGCACTTTTATTTATCTTTTACATCTATCGCTATCAGATCTCATCCTTGCAAGTAACCTTGAAGGGATTGACAACCCTTTATCGCGTTGGGTGCAAGTATTTGTTTGTTTGTGTAGGTGCAATTATTGGAGACTTGTGTGTTCCTCCTACTGGATTGATACCTTGGTTGTTAACTGAGGGAAATACTTATCTCTACATTACTGCATCAACCTTTCCTCTTCAAGGGAAAAGTCAACGCAAGCTCAAGAAGTAGCAGGGGCAACTATACAATACAAGACTTTTCCACTTTCTGTCATTGTAGCAGTTACTTGCAAGATTAAACCCAACTAATGCACACCACTGCATCAACTAATTACCCATCTAAAATGTCCAAGATGGACAAGAAAGCGGAGAGAAATATACATCTATAAATCAAACAAAGGCATCCATAAATCTGAACTTCAAGAAATAATTCATCACATGATCAACGTAACTGCCAGGGTTTTCACCAAATTGGCCATAATCATGTAAGGAAACTCATATGGCTATTGTTATTGAACTACAATGTGGAGAGATGACATCTTGGCTACTTCCAAGAACTCGTAGTCCTCCCACACAATTCATCTAGGACCGGGATCAACATTGGTGATGTTGGAGATGGACCCCCCCCCCCCCCCCGACAAAGTGCGCTGAAAAATGAAGATAGCCTCGTTGGGATTTCCTCGAAGAGGAGGGGATGATGCAGTACAATAGAGATAAGTACTTCCCTCAGTTAAGAACCAAGGTTATCAATCCAGTAGGAGAACCACGCAACACCTTGTTAGCAGCACCTGCACACAAAATAACAAATCCTTGCACCCAACAGAACAAGGGGTTGTCAATCCCTCGGCGATTACTTGCAAGATTGAATTGTGTAGCAATTGATAGATAGGTTGAAAAAAATACAAAATAAAATAAATAAAGTAAAATTGCAGCAAGATATTTTTAGGATTTTAAATGTATGATAAGAGTAAACCCGGGGGCCATATTTTTCACTAGAGGCTTCTCTCTTGAAAATAGCATACAGTTGGTAAACAAATTACTATCGGGAAATTTATAGAAAAGCAAATAATCATGACGTCCAAGGCAATGATCATGTATATAGGCATCACGTCCAAGACAAGTAGACCAAAACGATCCTGCATCTACTACTATTACTCCACACATCGACCGCTATACAACATGCATCTAGAGTATTAAGTTCATAACGAACGGAGTGACGCCTTAAGCAAGATGACATGATGTAGACAAAGTAAACACACGCATGAATAAATCCCATCTTTTATCCTTAATTGAAAGGATACAAATACGTGGCATGTCCCTTTATTTCACTAGCATTGAGCACCGCAAGATCGAACCCATCACGAAGCACCTCTCCGATTGCAAGAATAGTCAATCTAGTTGGCCAAACCAAATCAATAGATCGAAGAGAAATACAAATCTATAATAATCATGCATGAAATAGTTTAGAGAAAACTCAAATAATATTCATGGATAATCTGATCATAAACTCACAATTCATCGAATCCCAACAAACACACCGCAAAAAGTGATTACATTGAATAGAACTCCAAGAACATCGAGGAGAACATTGTATTCGGATTAGAAAGAGAGAGCGCCATCTAGCTACTAACTATGGACCCCTAGGTCTGTGGTAAACTACTCACACATCATCTGAAGGGGAGCAAGGTTGATGTAGAGCCCCTCCGTGATTGATTCCCCCTCCGACAGAGTGCCAGAAAAGGCCTCCAGATGGGATCTCATGAGAATAGGTACTTGCGGCGGTGGGAAAAGTATTTTGGTTGGCTCTTTGTTGGTTTCCCGATTTTAGGGAATTTACAAAGGCGGAGTTAGGTCAAACGGAGCCACGTGGGCCCCATGAGCCACCAGGGCACACCCACCCCTCCTGGGTGCGCCCTGGTGCCCTGTGGGCCACTGCTCCAGGGTCTCTTTGTTCGGGAACGTAGTAATTTCAAAAAATTTCCTACGCACACGCAAGATCATGGTGATGCATAGCAACGAGAGGGGAGAGTGTGATCTACGTACCCTTGTAGACCGACAGCGGAAGCGTCAGCACAACGCGGTTGATGTAGTCGTACGTCTTCACGGCCCGACCGATCAAGCACCGAAACTACGGCACCTCCGAGTTTTAGCACACGTTCAGCTCGATGACGATCCCCGGACTCCGATCCAGCAAAGTGTCGGGGAAGAGTTCCGTCAGCACGACGGCGTGGTGACGATCTTGATTTTCTACCGTCGCAGGGCTTCGCCTAAGCACCGCTACAATATTATCGAGGATTATGGTGGAAGGGGGCACCGCACATGGCTAAGAAAACGATCACGTGGATCAACTTGTGTGTCTAGGGGTGCCCCCTGCCCCTGTATATAAAGGAGCAAGGGGAGGAGGCTGGCCGGCCCTATTGGCGCGCCAAGGAGGAGTCCTCCTCCTAGTAGGAGTAGGACTCCTACTAGGAGGGGGAAAGGAAGTAGGGAGGGAGAAGGAAAGGGGGGTGCCGCCCCCCCCCCCTCTCCTAGTCTAATTCGGACCAGGGGGAGGAGGCGCACGGCCCACCCTGGCTGCCCTTCTCTCTCTCCACTAAGGCCCATATGGCCCATTACTTCTCCCAGGGGGTTCCGGTAACCCTCCGGTACTCCGGTTTTCTCCGAAATCACCCGGAACACTTCCGGTGTCTGAATATAGCCGTCCAATATATCAATCTTTATGTCTCGACCATTTCGAGACTCCTCGTTATGTCCGTGATCACATCCGGGACTCCTAACTAACTTCGGTACATCAAAACTCATAAACTCATAATATAACTGTCATCGAAACCTTAAGCGTGCGGACCCTACGGGTTCGAGAACAATGTAGACATGACCGAGAATTGTCTCCGGTCAATAACCAATAGCGGAACCTGGATGCTCATATTGGCTCCCACATATTCTACGAAGATCTTTATCGGTCAGACCGCATAACAACATACGTTGTTCCCTTTGTCATCGGTATGTTACTTGCCCGAGATTCGATCGTCGGTATCTCAATACCTAGTTCAATATCTCATTACCGGAAAGTCTCTTTACTCGTTTCGTAATACATCATCTCGCAACTAACTCATTAGTTGCAATGCTTGCAAGGCTTATGTGATGTGCATTACTGAGAGGGCCCAGAGATACCTCTCCTACAATCAGAGTGACAAATCCTAATCTCGAAATACGCCAACCCAACATTTACCTTTCGAGACACCTGTAGAGCTCCTTTATAATCACCCAGTTACGTTGTGACGTTTGGTAGCACACAAAGTGTTCCTCCGGCAAACGGGAGTTGCATAATCTCATAGTCACAGGAACATGTATAAGTCATGAAGAAAGCAATTGCAACATACTAAACGATCGGGTGCTAAGCTAATGGAATGGGTCATGTCAATCACATCATTCTTCTAATGATGTGATCCCGTTAATCAAATAACAACTCTTTTGTTTATGGTTAGGAAACACAACCATCTTCGATTAACGAGCTAGTCAAGTAGAGGCATACTAGTGACTGTTTGTCTATGTATTCACACATGTATTATGTTTCCGGTTAATACAATTCTAGCATGAATAATAAACATTTATCATGATATAATGAAATAAATAATAACTTTATTATTGCCTCTAGGGCATATTTCCTTCACTCTTATGTCCAGAAAAAATCTCCAAAAAGTTTCATGGCATTTGGACTTCGTTTGGTACTGATATTCTGAAAAACCAAAAACAGGCAAAAAACAGCAACTGGCACTGGGCACTAAGTTAAAAGGTTAGTCCCGGAAAATGATATATAATTGCTTATAAATGCATATAAAACATCCAATATTGATACTATAATAGCATGGAACAATAAAAAAATTATAGATACTTTGGAGACGTATTAGCGGGAGAAAAAGATCGATAAATTGAGTGTGAGTTTTAGGGTATAAAAAGCGATCGGGTACCGGAGCCACCTATATGGGCTATAGTTGTCTACTATTGGTGCCTTTGGGCCCTGGGCGCTTATGCACCATTTATACATTTCCGTCGTATCTACTTTTCCAAACTCTTTTGCCCTTGTTTCGGACTCTAACTTGCATGATTTGAATGGACCTAACCCGGACTGACGCTGTTTTCAGCAGAATTGCCATGGTGTTATTTTTGTGCAGAATAATAAGTTCTCGGAATGACCTGAAACTTCACGGAGATAAGTTTTGGAATTAATTAAAAATATTGGCGAAAGAATCGAGTGAAGGGGGCCCACAGCCTGGCCACAAGGGTGGGGAGCGCGCCACCCGACCTTGTGGGCCCCATGGACCTCCACCGACCTCAACTCCAACTCCATGTATTCTCTTTCAGGGAGAAAAAAATCATAGAGAAGGATTCATCGTGTTTTACGATACGAAGCCGCCGCCAAGCCCTGTTCTTCCTCGGGAGGCAGATCTGGAGTCTGTTTTGGGCTCCAGAGAGGGGAATTCGTCGTCACCGTCATCATCAACCATCCTCCATCACCAATTTCATGATGCTCACCGCCATGCGTGAGTTATTCCATCATAGGCTTGTTGGACCATGATGGGTTGGATGAGATTTACCATGTAATCGAGTTTGTTTTGTTAGGGTTTGATCCCTAGTATCCACTATGTTCTAAGAGTGATGTTGCTATGACTTTGCTATGCTTAATGCTTGTCACTAGGGCCCGAGTGCCATGATTTCATATGTGAACCTATTATGTTTTCATGAATATATTTGTGTTTTTGATCCGATAATGCAAGTTATAGTCACCTACTACGTGTTATGATCCGGCAACTCCGGAGTGACAATAGTCGGGACCACTCCCGGTGATGACCGTAGTTTGAGGAGTTCATGTATTCACTAAGTGCTAATGCTTTGGTCCGATACTCTATTAAAAGGAGGCCTTAATATCCCTTAGTTTTCATTAGGACCCCGCTGCCATGGCACGTTAGAGCAAAAGATGTCATGCAAGTTCTTTTCCATAAGCATGTATGACTATAAATGGAATACATGCCTACATTATATTGAGGAACTGGAGCTAGTTCTGTATCACCCTATGTTATAACCGGTTATAATCAATGCCATCCGACGTAATTATCCATCATTGATCCATTGCCTATGAGCTTTTCACATATTGATCTTTGCTTCGTTACTTTTCCGCTGCTACTGTTACAATTGCTACAATACTGCTACTGTTACTTTTGCCACCATTACTGTTACTTCCATAGTACTTTGCTACTAAATACTTTGCTGCAGATATTAAGTCTTTTAGGTGTGGTTGAATTGACAACTTAGCTGCTAATACTCATGAATATTCTTTAGCTCCCCTTGTGTCGAATCAATAAATTTGGGTTGAATACTCTACCCTCGAAAACTATTACGATCCTCTATACTTGTGGGTTATCAACCATGGGCCTCCTCACGTGTGGCACCTTTGCTTATTGGTCCTCTAGTGACTTGAAACTTCCTCCCAAATTATCTCAAAATTTTTGGACTTTTGGTATTTTATTTTTCCTGAAATTCAAAAATAGTAGAAAAAATGAATTGGCACTGGGCACTAAATTAATAGGTTAGTCCCTCAAAAATCTTTAAAAATATTTCATAACCAAAGCATAATAAGCATGAAACATACAAGATTATAGATATGTTGGAGACTTAGCAACGTCCCCAAGCTTAATCCATGCTCATCCTCGAGCATGAAGATGGTAACAAAGATAATTCTTGTATGTGAATGTTACCTATCATGTACTAGATTAACCGAAGCAAACACTATTGGTGAGTCTAAATCAATAGTAAAGATGCACTGGTGCATCGATGTTCTACGCAAACAGTTTTTACCCGCATTCTGCGACACAATTGTAAACTGTCGCCTTGCCTATGTGGGCGATAGGGGGGTCTGTCCCACATGAATCAGATTAATCGTTGACGATAGCACGGAAAAACATACACGTTTGGTGAAAAAGGGCTTGTGTGATGCCTGAATCTATCCCAAACGTGAGTAATTTCCCAAGAAATCCATCCGTGCCAGTCGTGTGGGATGCCATGACAACCGCACGCGCTATTCTTGATGCAACTTTTACTATACGCACCACACATCAGAAACAGTTAATAATTTTAAACCGTGTATGATAAGTGGTCTATCACAAACATTTAGTTCTACAATACCGTCTATGGACGGATGTAAGAGTGCATACAGTTGTTCGTATAAAACCGTATGCGAAGCTTGAATCTACCCCACATGTTTCTTTGTCTATAAATGTTTGCGATATACAAAATGGCCCAAATGCTTCATCTATTATACCCGTGTCGGATGAAGACCTATCACATGCGCTCTTCTATGACCAACATTTACGATGCACACGACATCATAAACAGTTCATGATTGCAAAGTGTGTGTGATAAAGAGACTATCACAAACATTTAATAAGAAAGAATTGTGTGAGCTGTTGTTGTTAATCTCACATGTTTTTTCTTGGTTGATCATGTGTGCACTAGTGATCACACACGTCATGATCTAAAAACGTGTGTGATCTTGACGTTGATTACAGATGTTTTGCTTTCGCAAACTATCTATAGTGTAATGGTATGCAGAGCATAATTTCTCCCTAATTTAATCCCTCCATTTAAAATTCACATAATTTGAATTTGAATGTACACAATCACTTATTTCATATCAAATCATGCTTATAAATATAGGTTCAAGACTTAATGCGTAATTTGATTCACTGGTACATATATTGAAGAACTACAGAAGCACCAAATGAAAAATGATGAACCACAACCGTATTAAAGACAGTAAATAGAGAGGCGAAATACATTCTGGTTGTTGAACAATGTGAAGCGGAATGCCCATATTGTTCCCTCCTCTATGCCTAATGCACGTATGACTCTAGGCCAACCCTTGTGATGGCCGCCCTCCCATCCTTCACTATCTTCGTTAGGACTTCTCGATACCCATTTTAGTCTTGATGAAATACTTTAACCTTTATCACATGTCCATTAATCATGTACTTTGTGAGGTAATCTTGAGTAAACTGCTTTGGGAACCACTGCAAACAAAAAAGATACAGACATTGTTTTCTAACAAGTCATTATAGGCAGTAAAAAGAGAAGGCTAAAGAGTTCGCAGTTACCATCATACAACTCACTGTTGCGTTGGAAAGAGCGTAAAGAAATAGATTAATTTTCATCGTTCATCTCTTTTTCCTAACAATTCTTATCAGTTTCCTCGCTTGATGCTGGTTCATGAATATCTCATTGTCCCTTCCGCAAAATGATCCAAGCGGATCTATACCGAGGACATATGTACCTACAAGTAATAAGTCAATATTAGAAGCTAAACTGCAATTGGAGAATGGTGTAATATAATACCTCCTTCATTCCACAATGTACTGCGTATAAATATTCTGAAAAGTCAAACTTTACTAGCTTTGACCAAATTTGTATAGAAAAACATATACATCTGGAATACCAAATACATTTCATTAGGTACGTCACAAGATATACTTTCATATTGTATACATTTTTGTGTTGTAGATATAAATAGTTTTCTTTATAAATGTGGTCAAAGTTTGCAAAGTTTGAATTTTTAAAAATCTATATGCACTAAATTATGGAACAGGCGGAGTATAAACCGATACTAATCTCGGTGGAAAACGTCAGCCACTCCCATTGTTGTCATGTTTAAGTACATGAAAAGGCATGTTCAGTACAACAGGTTTAACATCAATCAAATATAGCCATGCTAAACAATATCATCTCCAAATGATAGCTTGGATGTGTTGGTTTAAGCATGCTATTAAAGCAGATAAAAAATGAAAGGGAATGTTAGCTACAACAGGCTTAACAGCGACCAAATATTGTAATTCAAACTGGTATTGTCGAAAATGCATAGAACGTACCTCATGCTTAAACATTGATATCACACTGCATAATTGTGTAAAACTGAAATAAAGGGCACGTGTTATATTAACTACAGCCAGCATAAACCTGAGATAGAAATTTGCCTTTTGACGAGTTGGTTACTCCTCAAAATCATTAAAAATATATTTAATAATAGGGGAAAAATATACAACTAAACTTCAATAGGAATATATACCTTGCAGCATTTCAGAAGGCAGGCCAGCTGGGCTCAAACGAGGCACAGACGGACATTGACTAACATGATCTAGAAGAGGTGTCACTGTGCCAACGGTGCTGCCCCCCTCGCTAATTAACTACTGTCTGAATGCCAGGAAATTCCACCACTTGCCCTTGCCAGTACTAGTGTTTATGCCCCCCTCGCTCCCTGCTGCGGCAATGTTGACCAGTACCCTACCTAGTCATCGCGTACTAATCACCTCATCATGGTGATAGGTCACACAAGAAGGATTTGTGGTCTCGTTTCTTTCAATAAAGTACTAGTGGTACATGCAGCAGCATGCATGCGTGCAAAAACGCAAGAATACCAATTTGTGCTGCTTCTCTTTAATATGCAGGTAGGAGGTAATGGTCAGATCAATGCACAAATAGTCAAAAGATGCTATCAGAATATCGTTACCAACATAAATTTCTAAACATGGCTATCTGTTGTTGAAGTACAAATCTGGGCCATGAATGATCATGAGACCCGTTCCCCTTTTCCCTGCCATCACGCTCACGACATGACAGCAGCTGATCGCTCTACTCTTTGTGCTTATCGTTCGACTGAGTACATCATTTATCCTTTGTTTCATTGCTGCACCGTATGTATAAGTTAGTATAAAGTTGGGTCATCTATTTTGAAACGGAGGGAGTAGAAGCTAAGATCAAAGCATAATGACGTACTCCCGCTATATTGTAAATAAATTGGCGTTTTAGTCAAAATTTAAACTCAGCCTACTGATATTATTTGTCAAAAGTGATGATCGGAGCTCAATCACAAAGTATGACAGCATCATGTAAATAGGGACAGAGCAAAATACCTGCAGGGACAGCCACTCGTGTTTTGCCAACAATTGGAAGGGTGCTAGTTCTGGCAATTCGTCATCCAGCTACTCCCCGTCCTTTGTATTGGCTCCTCCATCTCCATGGGGTTGGGATTGTCGACTCTCTTCTGGTTCGATCGGTGGGTGACCGATCAACGTTGTGCCGCCAGGTCTTCCGAATTGTTCTCCAAATGTGTTGTTCCTCATATCTCGGTTGAGGCTGCCCCTATTGACTTAGAGAGCCTCGCTTTTCACCCTGCCTTTGGTGCCATAGAGCAGGTTGCCTGGGAGGATCTGATGGACTATGTCGCGCTACACACGCCCAGCGTCGCGCCAGACCAGATTAGGTGGCATCTTGAGCCTAGCGGCCGCTTTACTAATCGATCGCTATACCATGCCATTGCGGCTATTCCTAGGCCGGAGGCTCAATCTAATTTATGGACGATCCGGTTCCGCTTAAAATCATAATTCTCCTTTGGCAATGGATTCATGGACAGGTTCCTTCTGGTGTAGAGGTTCTCAAATGCAATGGTCCTGGGGATGGCATTTGCCCTCTGTGCGATGTGGAAGAAGGCTCTAATCATATATTCTTCCCGTGCGTGACGGCTGTGCATTCCTTTGGAGTCGTTTCTAGGAAATCAGGGGGTGCCACACGAAATTCCCGGAGTTATATGACGAGCTACAAGCTTGCCCCGTCAATTCCTGCTGCATTAGGTGGATTGGGATGGGAGCCCTCGCCGTGAAGTTATGGACGATTCACAACAAGCTTGTGATTGAACACTCCCCGCTAAGACGGTCTTCTGATGCTCTTTACAAACTATGTGGTTTTCTACAGCCGTGGATGCCGCTTGGCCGTGGACCAGAGCACGACGACATCGAAACTCTGACTGCAGGTCTCATTAGTGCTTCGCTTGGCGCCCCCACGTCCGCGTCCACCACCGGATCCGAACTAGGCGCATGATCTTCATTTGGGGTTGGGCCCCTTTTATTTTCCTTTTTAGGGCTTGTTGAGTTGTGCCCTCAACTGAACCCGCTGCACTTTTCGCTCGCATTGTGTCATGCTCTTTCGTTGTGTTTGGACCTTTGTTGAATTTTTGTTGTGACTTTGGCGGTTGCTTTATTTATAAAGCGGGGGCGTAAAGCCTTTTTCAGTAATAGGGATAGAGGATGTAACTTTTTGGCATATAATACATAGTATCTTGGTGAAGTGAGAACCCAGAAATGCAGGAGAGCCTTATATATTTAGAAGGAAGTACATATTACTTCAGAACAGATGTATAAATAGACCACAAATGATCATAAGCCTTGTGTCTCTTTCTCTCCATCACGCTGGCAGCATGACAATTAACTCGTTAAATTCTATGAATAAATGGTGTATATATGTTTTATATGGAATATATGTCATATGTCATATATTAGCGAAATTCACAATTAAACTTAGACATAAAAGTTTAAGAAGTTCTTATAATCCAAAGGACGGCTATTTATTTATAAGTTAACATTGAATACATAGTAGTACTGATTGCAGCCTACCAAAAGGGGATGTTAATTGGCTTCCAAGGCCAATCTAGCTAGATCGGATGAATTGATGGCGTATCATCTTTTTTCATCGCTAGCCTTTAATAGACTGTTGGGAGGTAATGGTCAGTTCAAAGCATAAATCGATAATGCTTTCGAAATATCACGGCAATGTTTAGCGCTAGCTCCTGCTGAGATTACTTGATTAGTACAGCCAAAAGAGGACAATTACATGGAGTTCTCTGTGCATTTCTAGACCGTACACTGAAGAAGGAGTAACGATCAATGGAAAAATGAAATGTCATGTCATGTACTAACAATTAGTTACTGTTAACTAGTAACGGTCAATTATTGATTTGCTCTTAGCACTAACAGCCGCTAGTTGGATGGCTACTACGGATGTGACTTACTTCATACTAGATGTGGAGATTGTTGACTATTTTAGCAGTTTTCCATTAAGTTTAATCGAGAAAAAAGTGGGTCATAAAGAGAGTGAGTGAGAGAGAATTTATAATGGGACTGACCTAATTTGTTTGACCAAAACACTCTTGAGTTCTTGCTTGCTGCACGAGAGCACATGAAGCTTCATCATAGGTTGGTCGCATAGTTTCTTTTGTTGCCACACACTTTAATGGACAGGTAGCAGGTAAAGGTTAATATATCAAAGTAAAGCATAATGCCACATATTTCCAAAGTACGGCAATACGCCGCAACCAAACACGCGGTTACACATAGGCATGCATCCGGAGGTTCCAATGTCTCAAAGTGAGATCTAATCATTCTTTAATTTATTATACTATTTTCTCTTTTCAAATATATGGTGCTCCAATGTATTTTCATATCCTCCATTTGATTGACAAAATACGAGTTATATGCATAAACATACTAGTATATATAGAGAGTTCTTTTCAGTAAGAAACCAGTAATATACTTTTCTCCTATATATTCATATGGCATCCATATATTTACGTATTTTGAGGTTCAACTTTGTTCATCATTCAACAAAACGTGGGTCAAGTGTCACAAAAGTTATACCGTTCACTTCTTGTTCAAAAAGTGTTTCTAATAATATGAAAAAATTATGGCATTTGACTGATACGTTATTGGCCAAAATTGACGATTAGATTGCAATCACAAAATACAAGACACAGACTAAGTACCTTTTGTGGAATATAACATGCATTTTTTTGGTAAAGTGGGGACCTAGAAATACGTGAGATCCTTACATATTTAGAAGGAAGTACATATTACTTCATGACAGATTTATTAATAGACCTCATGATCAGAAGACTTGTTTCTCTTCCTAACCATCACGCTGACAACATGACAGTGAACTCATAAAAATTAGACAAATAAATGCTATATGTTTCTCATATTTTATCTATAAGTAAAAATTAGGCACAACTAGAGAAAGCAAGCTATGGTGGGAGGATGAGAAATAAGGTTTCAGCAGAAAAGAGTTATCAGAAACAAAATCATGTCAAGTAGTATGTATTAAGACATTTTAGTTATGCGTAATAAACAAAGTATATGCACAATAACATAAACACTATTGAAATGAACAATTTATAAGAGAGTGGGTGAGAGAGAATTATTTGAGAAATATAAAAAATATAAATTTATAGTTGCATCAATTTAGATTGATGATCAAGTGGTATAGCAATTATAGTAAGTGAGATGGATAACTGTGGAAGGATATGGAGGCACATGTTTGTCCACAGACAAAGTTAAAAGGAAACATCAACTTGGTTTCCTACGAAAACTATGTACAGAAAGTTATATGGAGATTAGTAGGTGTTTTATATGAAATTCAAAATACAAGTGGAACAAGGAACTAAAATAAATGACATATGATTTCTATTTGGTAACATTGAATATATAGCGCCACGGGAAAAATGGTGAATGTAACATGTCTCAAACATATAGACATGCATGTAGGCATATCACAGAGGACATGCATGACATCATGTATCGATTTCAAGGTGGCATGCATACATATCATGTAGAGGAAACGTGTTTTCAGGTATCATCTCTTTGTGCCATGTGTGTGAGATAAAATACCATAAAATAGAAGGAACATTGTGTCATGGTATGTAAAAGATCGTTTTAGTGATGAAATATGTATCTAATAGCACGGCAAGAACTGAAAATGATATGTTGAATGCACCATACAAAAATAACACAATACTCAATAAATCTAGCCGCACAAATGCAATGATTACCTGACGAGTTAAAAAGTCAACACCTTATACATAGTACAGATTGCAGCCTCCCAAAGGTGAGGTTAATGGCTTCCAAGGCCAATCTAGCTAAGATGGAATGGATTGATGATGTGCTCGTCTTTTTTCTTTGCTAACAGTTAGGAGGTAATGGTCAGTTCAAATCATAAATCGATGATGCTTACAAAATATCATGGCAATGCTCAGCGCTAGCTCCTGCTGGAGTATAATTCTAGACATGGCCATGTGTTGCATGGAGTGTTGAAGATGGAGCAACGGTCAATGAAAAAGAATATGAAATGTGCTTTCATGTAGTAATAATTAATTACTGTAACAAGTATTAACTCCATTCCCAAAATATAAAATGTTTGTGTAGGCTAGTTTAGTAGTAGTACGGTCAATAGCAGATGGTCTTTCACCAACCAGCAGACGCTAGCTAGCTAGCTACTATGTAGTAGTACTTCCTCCATACTTGTTTTTGTCCACTTTGTATTTGACTAGAAAAATACAAATTATATGTCACAAAAGTTATATATTATTAGATAGTTTCCAATGGTTCAATTTTTCTGACATAATTTGTGTTTTGCTACTAAAATTTATGGTTAAACTTTAACATAAATCACGAGAACTAACGGACGGACAAAGTACTCCAACAGATTCAGAGATGGAGTACAAAGGATCACGGGACGCATTTCCTCTCCCTCGCCATCTCGGTCTCGCAACATGACAGTCGGTCGCTCAAGTTATGCTTATCAACAAGGAGCAAATGATGGTGGCCACCTTAATCACGTCATGCGACTGAGCACACTTAATTGTTTGACCATAATAATCAAGTGCATGCGTGCTGCATGAGTGCACATCATATGGTATACCCTCATATATATGTTAGTCATACAAGTTTCTCTTATGGGTACACCCTTTAATGGGCAGGTAGCAAGTAAAGGTTGAGATCAAATTAAACCATACTGACATATATTTCCAATGTACGGCCGACTACCCTCCTCTACCAACACACTATTACCTAGCTAAGAAGAGGAGGATCCCGGCATCCAGCTACTAGTTGGTGAGATCCGAAGCTAGCCGCTCTCCTCTTTACTAGGAAGGTAGGTGGGAGATAATGGTCAGATCAAAGCATAATTGACGAAGTTTCCATGTGTTGCAGTCATGATTTCATTTAGCCGCCGGTCCGTGGGGTTCGCACAAGAAACAGTACAGGTTAGTCATTGACAATCACAGTCTGTTTGTCTGTTTCAATTCTAAATGACTTTGACTGTGCCGGCATGCGAGGACTTTTCTCCGTAGCTTCTGATCTGACGAAGTATGAACATATGATGCCTGCCGGGCCGCCGTTCTTGTATTTTGAAACGGGGGGAGTAAACATAAATTCACGACATAGACGCGGAGAACTCGGCCAAAAATCGCACTGGTATGTATCTCCCTCGGTCTGGTCTGGTGGGGAAGCCAAGGCGGGGGATACCGCAGTGTGGTTGCGCGTCGTTATGATCGTTAATTTCGTTTGACTGTAGTGGATCAAATAATATCGCCAATTTAAGACACGATACAGATTGGTATTCTGGACATAATTAAGTAGTATCCTACCCCTCCTTAATCGATGGATATTTTCTTGCAAAGCAATGCAAGACCGTCGGTCACTTGAGACTAGGAGTAACTTCAGCAGTAACATCGAGTCCAACTCAGCAACTTTGCTTATGTGGCAATGAGTTAATGAAGAAAAAGATAGTTGTAGTAACTTAGCTAGTTACTGTAATATCACATGCTCCAATGCAATATGAGTCTATAACCTAATAAATGAATCTTTGCATGTTACCACACTTAAGTTACTAGAGATATGTGTATGTTACTAATATATGTTATTATTCATTGTGGCTAGTCTGAGAGATGTATAGTGTCAAGCCCATGTGTTCCGACTGGGCTTGTCGGCTTCGTTTTAATTTCCTTGCCCCGTGCATCGCCCCTCGCCACACCCTGGCTGGGTCCCGTGGGCAGCACACTCGCTGCATTTACATTCACACAGAAAGTTTGTGTTGACACGGCCATGGACGAGCATGTGACCATGTCCACCTTGCACGACAATCATCTAGAATATGACTAGTCAGCGAATGGAACAGACGTAAAACCTGGGTGCAATCCCCTTGTCGGTGCACTCCACAGTACGCAGATGTACGTACTTTCCTGTGTGTTTTCACTAAATACAATTAATCCACATGCGAGTAGGGGTCCGATAGAACCGGTAACCTGAAATACCGAGCCAAAATATTTTTAATATTTTTTTCCTACATCAAGTAACTATGGTGTGTATCCCAGGATATATAATCACAGCTCTGTTCGTACATGGATCTAATCTGTAACTCATTTCTCGTAGCTGTAGCATTTTCGATACCAAAGGGGTCCAGTATATCGGCCAAAACCTTGCTTATGATCACCTTGACGCCACAATATTCATGTGGGAATACATACATACATAAAAGTGCAGCCATATCATATGGTAATACAACAAGCCCTAAGTGCAGCATAATTTTCATCATTCAACTAAAATAAATATTTCATATTATTAAACCGCTCATGATAATTGGTGTAAATTTTCTGATGCTCTATAGACTAAGAGCACTTAATGTAGTTTTTTTCGTTTCCTCGGATCTTCTTAATCTAAACCGCTCATGATCTTTTTTTGTCCATCACCAAGAGGAGAGGATCCTCACCTATGTTTTCATTCAAACGAGAAATGTAGCTAGTGCAGGGAGAGCCGCGTCCGCGTGTAGATGTAGACACGCCACAGACCGGCGGCTACTTTCTGGACAGGATCTCAAACCTGACAGCCCAAACAATAAGATGATCGACAATGTTCCACACAGTTACATATGACATATTGATCAATTGCACATACGTGTGGTTCTCTTCGTTATGATCACGCCCAGTGCCATGACAAATAGCTAGGTCACAGTTTAGTCATGCTTATCAAGAAACAATGCAATGTCGTGATGAATTGATGTATGTATACAATCGCAGTCTGTTTCAACTCTAAATGACAGATTTGATGGCGCATATACACATCTTGGGCATGCGAGGAATTTTCTCGGTAGCATCTGGTTTGACGTGTATGAACACATGATGCCCACCGTGTCACCATCCTTGTATGTTAAGACAGAGGGAGTTAGCTCCAACTTTATTTACATATTATTCCTTATCGTGCATCCCCCCTTGCCACACACCCTGGCCTGGTCCCGTGGGCATCAGACTCATTTATATTCAAAGAAAAGTTGTGTGACCATGCCACCTTGTATGACAATCGTCTAAAATATGACTGTATCCAGAGCGCATTTTCAGCGGACGTGCACCTCGTAGGACGACGTTATCGCACCCGCTCATATAAGGATCGTGATTCCCGCGGCGTTATCCAGGATGGCTTTAGAAACAGTCCAGGCTTCGTTATACATCAGACCGGTGGTATACAATATTGTATTGAGTCAGAACATAACGCGTCAGATTTAATGCAAGGTATAGGGTTTGGGTGAAGCCAAGGAACACGAACAGTGCTCAACTGGTTTAATGACATGACATGCCCGAGCTTTCCTCTCCAACTAGCCCCACATCACAATGAATGATCAGCTAATCCACCCCGTCGTGCCAGTGAAAGATTCAAAAACCAGTCGTGGGATTTCTTTAGTTACGGTGATGCAGGATCCGATGGAGAATATGTGCCGGTCTCGTATAGGTGGCGATGATGGTTAAGTGACGAGTAATTAGAACTAACCATATTCTGTTTCGAAAAAAACCCTAACTATAATCTCATTTAAAAAAAAACTTATATATTCTAGCTAGGTACTAATGTATGCCTCGTACACCCTACGTGTGGCCCCTGTACTGGATGCCGGGTTAAACTTTGAATCTGGGTGCTTACGTTGATTTTTTCCAAAATTTACCTCGACTTTTAAGCAGGGGCCATGCTAAATGGAAAATAATTAATTAGCATGATTTGATCACTGCTGTTTACTTAAGAGAATACTAATGTTTTGGTTCTGTCAAACATGTTTTTAAGGGGACTGCTGAATCCCAACCAGGTTATGATGGAAGATTCTTGTGCATGGCCCGTGTACCTGCTCAACACCTACCAACAGGATAGTGGCTTCTAAAGCGAGAATACAAAGAGTAATAAAGGCATGGTGGGAATCCAAAGGAAACAAACAAGGCTGATACCGAGACCCGAGAGAGTCGTCCTCCAAAACGACTTATTTGGACCGTATCCTGCTTTTGCAGCAATTGTCTAAAATGTATCACTGTGACCACCTTGTACGCGTATGAAATATGACTAGTTACCATCAGCAAATGACCGTGTCCCCCTTGTTGGTGAACTTCTCATTAAGCAGATGTACATATTTTCCTATGTGTTGTGACCTAGTTTTTTTTCAAACCAGATGCCAGTAGGGTCAGGGTAGAACCGGCAACCTGAAATACCAAACCGAAATATTTCAAATACTATGCTTCCCTACATCAAATAACTGTGTGTCCCAACATATATAATCACACCTGTTTATACGTGTGGATCCTTTTTTTTGTTCAGAAAAGGGGGAGTACCCCGGATTCATATGTGGTCTAATCTGTAACTCATTTCTCGTAGCTCTAGCATTTTCGATACCGAGGGTTCGGTGTATTGGTCAAAACTTTGCTTATGACTACCTTGGCGCCACATATATGTATATCAGCCATACTATTCTTGTGGTAATACATACATACATACATAAAAGTACAGCCATGCCATATGGTAATACAGGGTAAATTCATCATTCAACTAAAATAAATATTTTCATATGATACAGACCAATCAAGATAAGTGGTGTGAAGTTTCTAGTGCTCTATGAACTAAGAGTATTTAATGGAACTTTCTTGTTTTCCTCAGATTTTGATCTTGCAATTCCTGTGCCTTCTCCATACATAGATTTATACGATTTCTAATAATTAGTTCATCACAAGTAAGAGGCATTGGTGTGTTAGGTAGGCTCTATGCCAGGCCAAGGACTACACAGGTACATAAAATCAAGCTTTCAATTGCAGTGAAGTTAATCGCTAGCAATTTGATCTTAACCTTTACTTGCTCCTCGGCACCACTCGCTCCTCCGGGATTTTTTTTTCTTGTATCGATCACCAGGAGGAGAGGATCCTCACCTATATTTTCATTCAAATGATAAATGTAGCTAGTGCAGGGAGAGGCATATCCGCATCTAGATGTAGACATGCCAAAGACCGACGGCTACTTTTTGGACAGGATCTTTAAACCTGACAGCTCAAATGACACGATCATTGACGATGTTCCACACAA
Source organism: Triticum aestivum (assembly GCF_018294505.1). Lineage (NCBI taxonomy): Eukaryota > Viridiplantae > Streptophyta > Magnoliopsida > Poales > Poaceae > Triticum > Triticum aestivum. The sequence goes on along the minus strand of NC_057809.1, from coordinate 8,876,419 downwards.
TTACATATTTATCAACCACACATATGTGTAGTTCTCATCCTTACCATCACGCCCACCGCAATGACAAATAGCTAGGTCACAGTTTAGTTATGCTTAATGCCGTGTCGTGATGAATTGGTGTATGTACACAGTCACAGTCTTTTTGAACTCAAGGACAAGCGTGACGGAACATATATGCAGAGGCCGTCGTGATGCATTGATGTATGAACACATGATGCCCTCCGTGCATTTGGTTTAACATGTATGAACACATGATGCCCTCCATGATCACCATCCTTATATTTTAAGACATATGGAATTATCCCTGTATGTATGCTCCAACTGGTCGAGGGTTCAACCAGAAATTGCACTTGTGTATATCTTCTCGATCGACTGACAAAATTAAGGTGGCTAGCACTATGGCATGTTGTTAAGTACAATCTCACCCCGTCCATAATTGATGGATAGGATCAGCCACTTGCCTAATGGTGAAGGATATTTTGTGACGCAATGAACAACCATTGGCCACGGAATAAATCTAGTGTCAAACCCATGTGTTCCGACTCAGCTGGGTAGCTCGTCGACGAATTCTTCATGGGTGTCACATTCACTGCATTTATCTTCACAGAGAAAACTTGTGTTGACACCGCCATGGACGAACATGTGACCATGTCTACCTTCTACAATCATCTAAAACATGACCAGTCACCATCAGCAAATGTAACTGGAGAAATAATCTGGGTACAGTAAATCCCTGTTGGTGAACTCCACGTTAAATAGATGTACTGATATATTTCAATCAAAATTTGAATTTTATATATGTTTCTACCTAATAACGTCCATATATAATATGGTAAAACATGACACATGAAAAAAGTACATCCATGATATTCATATGGTAATACCACACTTTCCTGAAAAGGAGGATAACTCCTTGCCTCTGCATCTACGATAATGGATCATAATCTACCGGTAAAATGACATATGACCCTAGAATGGGTGCAAACCTCACAGAAAACACTTTCAAGAAGGAGTCGCTGCTCAAACATTGACGTTGTTGTTTCAAATCAAAAGGTTAACATGGGGCTATCACCTCCAAAGCAAAGTTTCGAGCCAAGACCTTCTAGAAGGAAACGTCATACGACATCAACGATGCCTGATGTAGCCAAAAAGCATTGATCATGTGTTTTTACCCGGAGAAGATTCAAACTCAATACCAAATCCCCTAATGCCACGCTGCACCCTCTCTGTTGACATGCTTACTGCTGCATCTTCTAGCCGGCTCCCAACATAAAAAAAAATCTTAGCCCTGCTCGTGGAGATAGAGAATTCGCGAGAAGCATGTTCAAAATGACACCTCGCTCACTTCTGGTCGCTGGTGCACCACCATCATATTGTGTTTCCCGTTGTATGCGCCAATCTGCTTAGCTAGATCTGCAGGCCAGCGGCCTCCCTATGGCACGACGTGATGGCGCCGCTGGCCCAGCACAACTCAACTGGCGGACGCCACAAAAACCTCAGTGGATGGATGCCCAAGATGCATCAGATGTCAGTCACCATAGTTGGCACTGCCTCAAATCCATTGGAAAGTACCACGGCAGAAGCCTTGTTGCTGCCGCAAAATTGCCCACAATATTCTTCATACAACTAGAAAATCCATAATTGTATATTGCAGTCTCGTGGTGTAATCTTATCATGCTCTATTGATTAAGAGAATTTATGTAATTTGTTTTTTCTTCCCTTGCATTTCAATTTTTAGATTACCCTTGTATTTCATTTTTCTTTTACCAGAAAATGATAGAACAATCGTTCTACAGTTAGTAAAATTAATATTTGTATAGATGAGCGAAAAAAGAAGTGAATAGAACGATAAAGGTTCACTCATATTTTCTTGATCCTAAAATTGTTATGACGGCGTGGACAAATTTATATGATTTTCATTTTTTTGCAGGTGAAAAAAATAATATAATCAGCGACAAATTTATATGATTTTCGTACATAAAATGCTTTGGTTGGGCTGGTGGGCTCTGTAAGCAGAGACAAGGCGTACACACGCACATATAATCAAGCTTTTACACTGATTAATCCGGGGGGAAATGACGGTTAACCTGTGAAACATTTCACCACTCACACTGTGCTCGCTACACCAGCATATTTTAAAATTTTCACCGGGTGGTGGGTGGGTGGGGGCACGGCATACTGATCAACCCCACATATCGTCTGGTTCGCTTCTATGATAAATACGCCTTGATGAGCCGATGGACTAGTCGTTTACTTTCCATCTACGTTTTAATGGACATGTAGCAAGTAATGGTCATGTTAAAGCTTAATGAGACTATGCTTACCAAGAAGCATAGTGATGTTGGTTCTTAGCAGCCGCGCTAGGTTATGTATGTGTCTTAATTGATGACTATGCTTACCATCAACGAAGCTGATAAGATGATCGTACCGGCCGTGCCAGTGGCATAATAGTCAACATATTCTGACGGCCTCAATGAGTTTTATCATCGATTGTTCTATGTCGTGTGCATGTGGATGAGCATCTATATTGTCATTCATTATGCGGCTACAGATCTTTTAAATCATATAATCTAGATCATCAACGTTTCTTATTTTTAGATACAAGTATATATACCCTTTTTATTTTTAGATTAATGACTAATTTTCTTGCTAGGAAGTACTGTGAATCTCATATATATTTGTTTTTATTGCCTTAACTGTACCGCATGGGCTATATGTAAGTCGTTGGGGAAAATATCGTGTACGTCGATTTCGCCTGAGAGGAAGACGAAGGTCGTGGCACAGCGCAAGTCCGGAGCCAACGACGACGCTGCGAGAGGCAGCGAGCTGCAATGACAAGAAAGGCTGAGCCAGGACCTCGTTTGAGATGGGGACAACGTTGTGACTAGTAGCGAGTTGCGGCATCCGAGGCGAAGGCGAGAAAGCAGGTTGACGGATGCGGGCCGGGGGGTGCAGGGATGTCAGTGTTGCTGCAAATCGGTGTGGCGTAGGGGGGGGGGGGGGGGGGGGTGGCGGTGGCGGCGGCAAGCAACAGCGATAGGGGTGTTTGAGGGGCGGCTAGGCGACGCACGACAGTGCCTGCCAACCACAGGTGGTGGAGTTAGGCGGATGGTGCTTGGCTACTCGGCGGCACATAGAAGGTGCTATCATGATCGTTGGTTGCTGATTGGACGCTCCAGAGAAACCGACTTACACAAAAATAAATTCAAGCTCTCGTCAAGCCATTTACCCATGGCCAGGCCTTATAGATACTTATTTATTTTTAATCACCAAATAGGAGAGTGGTTTTTCTACACCCAGAAGAGCTTGAGCACTAAGAGGGTGTTTGTTTCCAGGGACTTATTGGTTTAGGGACTTAAAAAAGTCCCTATAAATCCCATTTAAACCAAACAGGAGGGACTTATAGGGACTTAAAATGGGCATTTGGGATTTATGAAATAAGACTCTCAAGGAGGGACTTATAGAGACTTATAGTTGTGATATGGTCTTATAGAGACTTATAAGTCTCAGAAACCAAACAGATAGGAACTTTTTAGGGACTTGGGACTTATAAGTTGAGACTAAAAAAAGTCTTAGGATTTATGAAGCAAACAGGGCCTAAGTACTCAGTTGGTCGTGTATAAAGGCCCGTTGGCAGGGAGTACAGGATTACACACGCACACATACATCCAAAGCTAGCTTGCATTTCATTTGCAGTGCACTCAGGTAGGCACCATGACGCTCAAGCTCCTAATGGAAGTGAGCCCGCAGGAGCTGCTGGAGTCTCTGGCGGAGCTCCAGAACCACGTGCTCGGCTACGTCAAGTCCACGTCGCTCAAGTGCGCCGTGGACCTCGGCATCCCGGCCGCCATCCATAAGCGCGGCGGCACCGCCACCCTGGCCGACATCGCGGCCGACGCCAAGGTGCACCCGGCCAAGGTCGCCGACCTCCGGCGCATGATGGCGCTGCTCAGTGCCTCGGGCATCTTCACCACCACCGCCGCCGCCGGCGCCGGGGACGACGGCGGTGCGACCGACGACACGGCCGCCGTGCAGTACGGGCTGACCACGACGGGCCGCTTCCTCGTCGGCTGGCGCAACCTGTCTCCCGTGGCGCCCTTCTTCGTGAACTCTCTCATCGTCTCCTCCTTCTTCGACCTGCCTGCCTGGCTCACGAGCGAGCCGGCGCCGGCCGGCGCTGTGTCCCTCTTCGAGCAGGCGCACGGCTGCTCCCGGCAGGAGATGGCGGGCAAGGACGCCGGGTTCGGCGGCGTCCTCAGAGACGCCATGACCGCCGACAGCGAGCTCTTCCTGGAAGTCATTATTGTTGACAAGGGCCGCATCTTCCGCGGGGTGAGCTCCATCGTCGACGTCGGCGCCGGCAACGGCGCCGGCACGCGGGTGGTCGCCAAGGCGTTCCCGCGCATCAAGTGCACCGTACTGGACCTTCCTCAGTCCGTCGGCCAGGCCGCCGCCGCCGGCGACGACAACCTGAGTTTCGTCGCAGGTGACATGTTCGAATCCATTCCACCGGCGGATGCTGTCCTGCTCAAGGTAGGTACCCATCCATGAATATCACGTATTGGTACCTCGTGGTCACGTCAATGATAAATTGCATCCCAAACAGTGGCACTCTCCGTCCACACATAGTGCAATTGGTGTTCCGTTTTCTTTTCTCTTGTCAAAACATTTATTTTTCTTCGAAATTGCTCTCTGTTCTAGAATGTTCTGCGTGACTGGGGCCACGACGACTGCGTCAAGATACTTCAACGTTGCAAGGAAGCCATCCCCGCCAGGAGTGCCGGAGGGAAGGTGATAATCATAGACATGGTAAGAGGGTCTCTGCTCGGCGATAAGAAGATCGCCGAGGTGGAAGCCTTGCAGGACATGTTCGCGATGTGCACCAACGGGGTGGAACGGGACGAGAGCGAGTGGAAGAGGATCTTTTCCGACGCTGGATTCGGCCAAGATTACAAGATCATGCCGGTGTTGGGTCCCTTATCAGTGATTGAGATCTACCCATGAAAAGCCGGCAACTAGACCGTACTAATGGACACCCTACCGTATGTTGCACGTATACCTGAACTACAACAGTTTTATTATTGGTATGTGCACATGAACTGTCTGTATTGTTAATAAGCAGGCTGCCTTGTTAAATATGCCTGTATTGTCATGTTTATACCTTCTAGTATCTCTCAGCTACTCCAGCAACATGTATTTCGGTACAGAAGGAGTATTAAATAAGCGTAGCTCTTTCTAGAATTTGTTGCTGTACTTTGTCAAGCTATATGTCATGTTGAGGTCGATGGTTGGATCTTATTTCTCCTAGCAAGTTAACAGTTTTAATGATATTTTCAAATTTGATATTCTATTTTATTCAAGGGAAATACTTGTGGTGGCAATGGCCACTCCTTTTTTTTGTTCTGAATGATTTTGATGCATTTATAGTCGTGCCGAGCAAGACCAAGCCCAAGATATCTTTTTTGCGGGGGAAACTTCAAATGTGTTCATAATCAATCATGATAGTACAAAGAACCACTGGAGATAACAAAATTTACAACTAGTGTCATCGTCGCCCGTCCCTGATCAGAGCTGGGCAAATCTTGTTGTAGTATACTGTCAGGAAGTCATCGTGCTAAGCCCCCACATGATCAGAGTAGCAACCATTGCCGTGAAGAGAGTCATAGGTCAGAAGAAACCAACCTGTAAACACCCAAACGAAGACAACACCAAACAGATCCAATGAATCCCGTGATATCCGACGGAGACACACCTCCTGATGCCCTTCGATGACGCTAGCCGCACTATCGGGACCGAAGTGTGAGGCATTATTCCTATTGAGGGACGCCACACAGCCCCAACCAGACGCTGAACATAACAAGAACAAGAGTGAGGGTCCCTCCTGCCGGTTGGGGGGGGGGGGGGGGGAGGTCCTTCGCACCAACATTGCCTAGAGGCCATCGAGGATGGGATGGACCGGCGGCGGAAGGAGGAGGAAAGCCTTGGTTCTTTCCTTGGACGAGGAAAGAGGCGTGCTGCTATTTCCAAGACATCTGGACGTTCATATTTTATTAAACATATATAGATGGAATGATACATTTATTCAAACAAAAATGAATTGAGGTTTACGCATTGAAGCTTTGCATGGCGAACTAGATAATACTAACACAATATGTTGCACATGTATACTTCAATTTTGTATACTCGCGCACGAACCCCCTGCTTGTTATTAATACACATATATTTATGAAACTATATGCATTGTCCATTCCAATTTAAATGAAATTCTAGCTTTACCCTAGGTCAAACTTCTATATATCAATATTTACAACACAAAAGGGCACACTATATCATTTGATGTGGTAGATATTCATATTTCATCAAATTTAGAAGAAGTTTGATTTAAGACAAAACTGAAGCTTCAGTTAATTTGGATGGTTGGAGTACCATTTTGACTGATTGGATTTTATGTGTCTGAGCAGGTAACTATTTTTTAATGATATTTTTTAAGTTGTTGATGTTTTGGTTCTATCTTGTCCAAGGGAAATTCAAGAGGGGAAGCCACCACACGACCCACAGTGACAATTCCAAACAGAAATCAAATTCCTACACTCCCCTCCTTTGCCTTAAGATTGGATTATAAACCACTCCCCACTACATATAGGACTAGGTAGAAATGCCTCCTTCCTCGGCAAGGCCATTTTCAAACATCTACATACACTACGAGAGATCTCTCGAGTTAGGATTGGGGATGGCTCATCCACATTCTTTTGGTTAGATCGTTGGCTACTTTCGGAGCCTCTCTCCACCACCTTCCTAGCCTGTTTTCACGCCACACAAAGCCAAGTGCCTAAGTCAAAAATATTGTGATGGATGGGTCCTTGAGACTATTGTTGTAGGATGTGCACCTATCTGGAGCTCCGGACAAATGATCAGTGCTCAATGGGGCCGCCTTCTCCACCAAGGGCGCCTATGACGCCCTTGCTTCTCAGCTGGCAGATCCAACCTTGCTCACATTTGGGACTCTCATGTTCTTAGCAGGGTTCGTGTGTTTGGATGGCTCTTCTATCTCAATAGGCTTAACACTCGGGCCAACCTACACCGCAAGACCATCATCGACTCGTCATCATGTCCCCGTTGCAATGGTGCGCAAGAAGATCGTGCTCACTTGTTCTTCACTTGCCCAACTGCTGTTTCCATTTGGGAAGCACTTGGGCTACATCCATGTTCCTCGCCTCTGGTGAAATTATGGAACTCACCTTGTCACCCAACCCTGCCAAGGTCGATTTGGCCGTTTGTCTTGCTGTTGCTGCTCTAGAAAATCTGGGATGCACGGAATGCGATGACCTTTAGGGAGTGAACCAAACCCCCAATGATGTCATTCGGGATGTAATTTCTGACCTCACTCTTTGATCTCACCGTATTAGAAAGGCGGATCAAAAAATCCACGCCGGATTGCGGCGGGATTTTTTCTCATCTCGCCTCTCATAAAACTTGTTGTTTAAACCCATTCGAAATATATTCATGCGGGGGGCCTTTCCCCCCGGTGACAGTCTCAAAAAAAACTATGCAACAGCAAAAATGGAAAATATGAGGAGAGCTATACAAATAATTTTAACAAAAAATTCATCAAACCCAACCACTTTTTTATAACAGTTATGTCAAGCACATAATGCTTAAATACATACCATGTATTTATTTGTGGTGCAATCAAACTTATGCATTGATCTTATTGTATTTAGATTTCGTGAATATATGAGTTAACCTAACAACAGATGAGAAGACAAGTCCCGTTGGGCTGCAGTGCCGTTACCCCGTGGTTCTCCCTGCAGCTGCACCAACCCATGCCGCCACTGCGTCACCTTTTCGGGCTGTAGCGCTGCAGCGCACGGTCCACGCCGTCGCCCCAAGGCCGTTCCGGCGGTTGCACCGACACACGCGTTGCTGCTGCATCGCCCCTTCAGGGCATAGTGCCGCGGCCCGCAGTCCACTGCCACGCCGAGGCCGTCCACTCCAGGCCAAGCCCATGGATTCTCTGACCCTCGCAGTGCCACTGTGTTGCCTCATTGGGCAGTAGCGAGTGTGGCACTCGGTCCCTGCCGACGCCCTGACGTATTCCTGCCGCCGCCCCAACCCGCGTGTTGCCGCTACGTCGCCCCTTCGGGACATAGCGCCGCGGCTCGTGGTCCATCGCAGTCCATGTGCGTCGACTTCTGTGTGGTATGCGCTGTGCCACCTTCCTAGGCGTGGGAACGCCACTGTCCACGCCGGTCTTCGTCACGCCGTCGAGTTCTTCCTCGCCTACTTCAAGCACCGCCGCCGCGCTCCTAACCTAGTCATCGCTGCCTATATATATATATATATATATATATATATATATATATATATATATATATATATGAGTACAATGATCAACTTAAAGTATAAGACAAGGTAAGGTAAGATCCTGCGCTATCCTATCTTTTCTAATAATCATAATACTCAACAAAAAGTTCAACAAGTTCGAATAAAAAACACAATAGAATAAAAGAAAGACGAGAACCAGATGCAAAATAGGATTACATGACTCATTTACATAATCTATTAATAACACAACAACCAGATCGGTTGAACAACTCCCATTCGACCTTCTCCAAACTGTTGCACCCAAAACAACGTGTCCTTTCTTGACACAAAACAATGTATGAGTCAAACCAAGCAACTTCTTGGTCAATGAGTGTCGATTGATAATTACAGTGTCAGTGCATGGACGATCTGCTATGCACTAGATGCACCTGCAAGGCTGCAACCTGGGGTCCGGTTATCAAATGCATGCATCCGAGTTATTTTACTAGCATACCTTACACATGTTCATATGGTGTCACCATGTGTGAACGATCAAGACGTACGGGCGATACATCCACTGCCCTTGAATAAACGAGTTAATTGGGTGGAAAAGGTAGAGATCTGCATATCCGTAACATGCATGCACCATCATTATTTTTGCATTTTTTTTGTTGGTAGCTTACCAAGCTCGCACGCTTGGCTGCCTATGATTGCAATAAAAACCATGCATAAATTCATTCCCATTTCCCGTGCTCCACACCACCCCACATGGGAAGAATACTAAAACTGAAAGAAAAAAAAAGGCCATATAAATAACTTCTGTTGTACCTTGTGCACCTACAAAATCGGTTCATTTGTGATATGTGCGGAAAAGAAAAGAGAGAAATGAATAATAATATCATGTACCCGCAAAAAAAAATAGTATCATGTGCTTTTCACCAATCCCTTGTTTATTTTGGTGCAGTCCACAAATTGTCATACTTTTGATAAATTTTGGTAGGAGCAAAAATGTGAAGTAAACTTTGTTAAAGTTTGTTGGGTACATACTACCTCCGTCCTGGTTTATTAGTCCCATTTATAATTTGTGCCAAATTTTGACTGCAAATTTAACTAATAAAATATTGTTGCATGTTATCAAAAATTATATCGGTGGATTCGTATTTAAACATAGTTTTTAATGATATTATTTTATGTGACATGCATTAAAAAATATTAGTTAAATTTAAAGTTAAAATTTTGCACAAATTACAAAGGGGGCCAATAAACCTGTATGGAGGTAGTACAACCTAATTTCCAATGCTATGACCAAATCATGCATATAAAACTTTTCTTGTAGGTCTCTTCTATGGGCACACAAGCATCCAAGACGATCAATCTCTAATCAATACAATACCATCCTTTGCGAGGTACTTCTGCATGGATGCTTTTTTGGAGAGTTCTTCCTTCAGCCTTGTGGCCTTAAGATTTTGTACCCATCGTAATAGATTGATGTAGATGTGGAATACCTAATTCTGATTTGATCATTTGTTTCACTGTATATTGTTCTTTTGTTAGAGCAGTTTGGTTTTATTTGGGAACCACATCAGATCAATTTACACCTAATCATTATCTCGTCTTCATTATCTAACACTTGCACAACATTTGACTCATGTACTGAGAGTTTGACATCCGGGACCCAGCTCTTTATAAAGTCTGGTCTCACCGTGTACATACGGATCTTCAACGGTCGCACCTAGTAAGCATGATTTGGCCAGTGTATTGAGAGGCTGACATCTGGGACCCAGCTTGTGACAAAGTCATCTCCTAGTCGTGTGCATGTGTCTCTCTTATGATCGCGCCAAGTATGCATCTTCCGTCTCATGTGTGGCTGACATCCGGCCTCTGCCAGGTCGAAACTACCTGACGTATAGCCAATGAGGTGTAACTGACCAGTGCCATCAAGGAAAAGAAGATTGCCCTCATTTCTATCACGAACAATCTTGCCATAAATTGTCCAAAAAAACGTCATACAAGTACCAGGGCGGCACATGAGCGCACTTCCAGATCGATTTCTTGAGATATTGTCATGGATTTTCTTCTTCATAGTAAAGCGTCGCCGCATGTATGACCAATCGCCTTTTCCGTCATGGATGTGGCCACTTCTATGACACTTTAACTTTTCCGTTAGGACGTTTTGTCACAGAAATCCATTTTTTCTTGTAGTGGCAGGAGAGAGGGTAGCAACATGCAGTTATGAGGGCCATCGATCCGATCTGGAGCAACGTAAGGACACACACACACACACATGGAGGGGGAGAGAGAGAGGAGAAGCATTCTCAAGTTGGGGAGAAGAAAGGGAAAGATATCCCATGCACAAGATAGTTGTAGACTTTGGAGAAAGGGACACGTATGGGACCACTAGGCAGATGTTGTGCGCAAGAGGTGATAGCCGCTTGTGCCATGCTCCTCCTTCAAAGCTGAGTTGATGCCTCTCACTTCTGCTTCCTCTCCGCGGTTGCACCTGCCGTTTCCTGAGCCCTAGATGAAATGTAGAGCACTTCCTCATTGGGACCCATGGTTGACCCAGATACTCATGCGTCAAATCATGTAGAAAATCCCCATCCGTCCTAAGTCCTCCTATTTAACACTGCTTGTTGCATTGATTAATAGGGAAAACACGATGAGCCCCGCATTGGTATGACCCAATTACTTTATTTTTAATTTTTGCTAATCTCTCTCTCTCTCTCTCTCTCTCTCTCTCTCTCTCTCTCTCTCTCTCTCTCTCTCTCTCTCTCTCTCTCTCTCTCTCTCTCTCTCTCTCTCTCGTCTAGAACATATGCTCATGCGATTTAAAAAATCAATTATTTACAAAAAAAAGAAAGAGAAAAGAGTAAAACTGAAAATAAACAATAGGGAGAAACCAAAAAGGAAAAAATAAAGAAAAACAAGACAAGAAGAAGAAGAAACGTTGAAATTGCCAATGAGCCGGTTCGGGCGAGCAAGCTGTAGGTAAATCCTATTCCCCTCATAGTTTAATAACCATACCCCGGGGGATTGTAGGTACTCTTTCAGCCATTTTTGTGAACTTTCTAGAATGTTCCACTATACTTTTCCGGTGTTTTTCTTCCCTTTTTGTTGTTGTATTTTTACTATATGTACTTTTATTATATTTTCGCGTGACCATTAACAAAATATACTGTCATTTTGAAAATCCATTTTTTTAAATACGTCAATATTTTACATTTCACAAACATTTTTGAAATTCATGAAACAAATTAAAAATTGTGAACATTTTCCAAATCCATGAAGCCTTGTTAAATTCATGATTATTTTTTGAATTCATTATTTTTAAATTTTTACTGAATATTGCTTAGATTTTCGTGATTTCTTAGGATCTTGATCATTTAAAAAAACTTTGTCTACTTTTTTAAAAATCATTAATTTATTTTATAAATTTATAGAAGTCTTTCTAATTTGCGACCATTTTTTTAAATCCATGAACGTTTTGTTCAATTTAAAAATGGTGAAAATTTTGAAATCTTGAACTTTTTAAGAAGTCATGATTATTTTTTGAATTCATGATTTTTTTTAAAATGTGAGAAAACCAATGGCCATTTTTTTCTGAGCCAGATCTCTTGATTTTTGGGACGAAGCAGGAAAAGTAAACGAAGTGAGCAACAAGCGGGAAAAAAACAGAGTGAGTGAGCACTCTAGAGCCGCGGGTGAGCGAGCGTATATTAAGCGGTGCCTACGTAAATATTTGTTGGCGTTCTGGGATATTTTGCCACAATGAGCGGGGAACAGAGAGTCTCATCGGCACGGCATAAGATTCATAGGCACATGTTGTCCGTAAGTGGTCTACTCCAGCAGTGGTGCCAGTAACAAAAAGTTGTGGGTTCAGGTGCACTAATCTATCTAGAATGTCCTAATTTTGCAGAAATATGGATAAAACTAAGCTTGCTATCAAAAAAGTTGTGGGTCGGCTGAACCCACAGCGTACACATGAAATCGCCACTGGTCTACACCACAGTCAAACAAACCCATCGTTTTCACGAGGAATAAAAATGCTTAGAGCAAGCTTACTGCAAATGATGTGCATTATGTTACACGCCAGGGCTGTATATCGCTTACTACGATGTGAGTATAAGTCTTGCCACGGCCGGAGAAAATTTTGACGTGCAAAACATTGTTAACTGTTAGAACAATTTTAAAAGTCACAAACTTTTTTTTGATGGTAAGAAACAATTTTCTCAATCACGTAAAACATTTTTTACATTGTGTATAGTTTTTCAAATATATCATG